>NC_034187.2:4643003-4708003 GCF_002021735.2 Oncorhynchus kisutch
AGGGGGTTGAGGTTTGACTACAGTAAAGTACCTTGGAGGGGGGTTGAGGCTTGACTACAGTAAAGTACCTTGGAGGGGGGTTGAGGTTTGACTACAGTAAAGTACCTTGGAGGGGGGTTGAGGTTTGACTACAGTAAAGTACCTTGGAGGGGGGAGGGGGTTGAGGTTTGACTACAGTAATGTACCTTGGAGGGGGGAGGGGGTTGAGGTTTGACTACAGTAAAGTACCTTGGAGGGGGGAGGGGGTTGAGGTTTGACTACAGTAAAGTACCTTGGAGGGGGGTTGAGGCTTGACTACAGTAAAGTACCTTGGAGGGGGGTTGAGGCCTGGCTCTGGTCCTTCTCAGCCTCAGGTGTGGACTGCGCGGTGCCACAGTCGGAGCAGCCACTGTACTTGTGAGCGGTGATACACATGGCGTACAGGGCGTATTTCATAGCGCAGAACCCCCTGTACAGAACCAGATTTCTCTGGACCATCGGACTGGGGCTGTCTACCACCACACTGAACTCATCTACATTGGAGAGAGAGAGAGAGAGAAAAAAAAAACAGAGATTATATATCTATATAAACTCAGCAAAAAAAGAAACGTCCCTTTTTCAGGACCCTGTCTGGGATAATTCGAAAAAATGTAAATAACTTCACAGATCTTCATTGTAAAGGGTTTAAACACTGTTTCCCATGCTTGTTCAATGAACCATAAACAATTAATGAACATGCACCTGTGGAACGGTCGTTAAGACCCCAACAGCTTACAGACGGTAGGCAATTAAGGTCACAGTTATGAAAACGTAGGACACTAAAGAGGCCTTTCTACTGACTCTGAAAAACACCAAAAGAAAGATGCCCTGGGTTCCTGCTCATCTGTGTGAACTTGTCTTAGGCATGCTGTAAGGAGGCATGAGGACTGCAGATGTGGCCAGGGCAATAAATTGCAATGTCCGTACTGTGAGATGCCTAAGTCAGCGCTACAGGGAGACATGACGGACAGCTGATCGTCCTCGCAGTGGCAGACCACATGTAACAACCCCAGCACAGGATCGGTGCATCCGAACATCACCTGTAGGACAGGTACAGGATGGCAACAACAACTGCCCGAGTTACACCAGGAACGCACAATCCCTCCATCAGTGTTCAGACTGTCCGTAATAGGCTGAGAGAGGTTGGACTGAGGGCTTGTAGGCCTGTTGTAGGCAGGTCCTCACCAGACATCACCAGCAACAATGTCGCCTATAGGCACTATCCCACGGTCGCTGGACCAGACAGGACTGGCAAAAAGTGCTCTTCTCTGACGAGTCGCGGTTTTGTCTCACTGGGGGTGATGGTCGGATTCACGTTTATCGTTGAAGGAATGAGCGTTAAACAGAAGCCTGTACTCTGGAGCGGGATCGATTTGGAGGTGGCCCCCAGAAATGTCCAGGTACTTGCAGGTGCCTTGGTGGAAGAGTGGGGTAACATCTCACAGCAAGAACTGGCCAATCTGGTGCAGTCCATGAGGAGGAGATGCACTGCAGTACTTAATGCAGCTGGTGGCCACACCAGATACTGACTGTTACTTTTGATTTTGACTCCCTTTGTTCAGGGACACATTATTCAATTTCTGTTAGTCACATGTCTGTGGAACTTGTTCAGTTTATGTCTCAGTTGTTGAATCTTGTTATGTTCATACAAATATTTATACATGTTAAGTTTGCTGAAAATAAACGCAGTTGACAGTAAGAGGGCGTTTATTTTTATGCTGAGAGAGACAGAGCGAGAGAGACACAGACAGAGAGACAGAGAGCGAGACAGAGAGAGACAGAGAGCGAGACAGAGAGAGACAGAGAGCGAGACAGAGAGAGACAGACAGAGAGAGAGAGACAGACAGACAGAAAACAAGACTGCGTGTAGCACTGACCTGCTCCGCTGGGTTTGGTCTGTGTATTCAGCAGGTCCAGTACCATGTGTTCCTCATTCTGGGCCAGAGGGGTGAGACAGTGAAGGACGTACAAGGCTGAGTGACTGTCCAGTGTGTGCAGCTGGCCAAGCAACGCCTCCTTGGGGATCCCTCTACTCACACACACACGAAGAGAAGACGGCACATTTATAAAAATAGACATGAATCCTACGTTAATATGAACTGTCAATAACAACTGATATACTCACAGGTTGTTCTCAACACACCACTCCAACACTCCCAATTGAGAAGACAGACCGTTGGCAAACTCTCTCAGAACAGAGTCGTTGGCCAGCGCCTGAGGACAGGGCAGGCAGGAGGATCATGTTATGGGCAGTCTGGGTTGTGTTCATTTGGGTACCAAACGGAAGAAAATGGACTGAAAAAGGAACAGACTATTTGGTACCTTAATTTTCACATTTAATAACGTTTTCCCATTGCAAGCTCTAATGAAGATGCCTGTAAAAGAGGGCCCATCAGACAGAGGATTGTCTGAAGGCCTAACCTGGTCGTGGTGTAGGAGGCCTAACCTGGTCGTGGGGTAGGAGGCCTAACCGGGTCGTGGGGTAGGAGGCCTGTCGTGGTGTAGGAGGCCTGTCGTGGTGTAGGAGGCCTAACCTGGTCGTGGTGTAGGAGGCCTGTCGTGGGGTAGGAGGCCTAACCTGGTCGTGGGGTAGGAGGCCTAATTTGGTCGTGGGCTAGGTCATGGGGTAGGAGACCTAACCTGGTCATGGGGTAGGAGACCTAACCTGGTCATGGGGTAGGAGACCTAACCTGGTCGTGGTGTAGGAGGCCTAACTTGGTCCTGGTGTAGGAGGCCTGTCGTGGTTTAGGAGGCCTAACCTGGTCCTGGTGTAGGAGGCCTAACCTGGTCCTGGTGTAGGAGGCCTGTCGTGGTGTAGGAGGCCTAACCTGGTCGTGGGGTAGGGGGCCTAACCTGGTCGTGGGGTAGGGGGCCTAACCTGGTCGTGGGGTAGGAGGCCTGTCGTGGGGTAGGAGGCCTGTCGTGGGGTAGGAGGCCTAACCTGGTCGTTGGGTAGGTCATGGGGTAGGAGACCTAACCTGGTCCTGGTGTAGAAGGCTTGTCGTGGGGTAGGAGGCCTAACCTGGTAGTGGGGTAGGAGCCTGTTGTGGGGTAGGAGGCCTGTCGTGGGGTAGGAGGCCTGTCGTGGGGTAGGAGGCCTAACCTGGTCGTGGTGTAGGAGGCCTGTCGTGGTGTAGGAGGCCTAACCTGGTCATGGCCTAACCTGAGGCCTAACCTGGTCGTGGGGTAGGAGGCCAAACCTGGTCCTGGTGTAGGAGGCCTGTCGTGGTGTAGGAGGCCTAACCTGGTCGTGGTGTAGGAGGCCTAACCTGGTCATGGTGTAGGAGGCCTAAACTGGTCATGGTGTAGGAGGCCTAACCTGGTCATGGTGTAGGAGGCCTAACCTGGTCGTGGTGTAGGAGGCCTAACCTGGTCCTGGTGTAGGAGGCCTGTCGTGGTGTAGGAGGCCTAACCTGGTCCTGGGGTAGGAGGCCTAACCTGGTCCTGGGGTAGGAGGCCTAACCTGGTCCTGGGGTAGGAGGCCTAACCTGGTCCTGGGGTAGGAGGCCTGTCGTGGTGTAGGAAGCCTAACCTGATCGTGGGGTAGGTCATGGTGTAGGAGGCCTGTCGTGGGGTAGGAGGCCTAACCTGGTCGTGGGGTAGGAGGCGTAGCAGGGTCTAAGCTGAGCGGGCCTAACCTGGTCGTAGTGTAGGAGGCCTGTCGTGGGATAGGAGACCTAGCCTGGTTGTGGTGAAGGAGGCCTGTCCTGGTCGTGGTGTATGAGGCCTAACCTGGTCGTGGTGTATGATGCCTAACCTGGTCGTGGTGTATGAGGCCTAACCTGGTCGTGGTGTAGGAGGCGTAGCAGGGTCTGAGCTGAGAGCAGGCTTTGGCACTGGGTCCACCCCAGGAGTAGCAGGAGACGAGACAGAGGCTGGAACTCCCCCTTCAGCAGGTCCTCTAGCCTACAGAACTCCTCCCTCTTCACCAGGTCCAGAGCAGTCACCTGAGGAGGGGGAAAAGTGGGGTTATGACTGAGGCTGTGTCACAAAATGGCACCCTAATCCCTATATAGTACACAACATTTGACCAGAGCCTGAGTGCACTATATAGTGAATAGGGTGCCATTTTAGTTACAACCAAAAACAGAAAAGGTGTCTTATATGCAAGGAACTCATCTCATATAGTACCTGTTGATATCAGGATGACAATAGTTACAGTATCTGTGTTGATATTACACACTATTACACACTATTACGCACTATTACACACTATTACGCACTATTACGCACTATTACGCACTATTACACATATTATGCAATATTATGCACTATTATGCACTATTACGTGCATTACACAGTATTACGCAATATTACACAGTATTACACATATTATGCACTATTACACAGTATTACACATATTATGTACTATTATGCACTATTACACACTATTACACACATTATCACACTATTACACACTATTACACACTATTACACACTATTACACACCATTACACCATTACACACTATTACACACCATTACACCATTACACACCATTACACCATTACACACTATTACACACCATTACACCATTACACACCATTACACCATTACACACTATTACACACCATTACACCATTACACACTATTACACCATTACACATATTACACACCATTAAACACCATTACACACCATTACACTCACCAGGACTCGTTCGAGGAAGTGCTTGCCGCTGCTAAGGCACTCAAAGTAAATGGTTTTCCAGACGGAAGGCCGGTCCCCATGACAACACAAGCCCAGCAGTAACTTCTCCGCTTCAGGAAGATCCACTGGGATGAAGGGGGGAGGAAAAGGAAAAGGGGGGAGGAAAAGGAAAGGGGGGGAGGAAAAGGAAAAGGCGGGAAAAAAAAGGTTCAAAGAAAAAAAAAGAAGGCTTCCACGTTGTTGATACCCCTTACCCGAGGTAGAACCATACCCGAGGTAGACCAGAGGTACAACCATACCCGAGGTAGACCCCGAGGTACAACAATACCCGAGGTAGAACCCGAGGTACAACCATACCCGAGGTAGCACCGAGGTACAACAATACCCGAGGTAGAACCCGAGGTACAACCATACCCGAGGTAGAACCAGAGGTACAACCATACCCGAGGTACAACCATACCCGAGGTAGAACCCGAGGTACAACCATACCCGAGGTACAACCCGAGGTACAACCATACCCGAGGTAGAACCAGAGGTACAACCATACCCGAGGTAGAACCCGAGGTACAACAATACCCGAGGTAGAACCCGAGGTACAACCATACCCGAGGTAGAACCCGAGGTACAACCATACCCGAGGTAGACCCAGAGGTACAACCATACCCGAGGTAGAACCCGAGGTACAACCATACCCGAGGTACAACCATACCCGAGGTAGGACCCGAGGTACAACCATACCCGAGGTACAACCAAGGTACAACCATACCCGAGGTAGAACCAGAGGTACAACCATACCCGAGGTAGAACCCGAGGTACAACAATACCCGAGGTAGAACCCGAGGTACAACCATACCCGAGGTACAACCCGAGGTACAACCATACCCGAGGTACAACCCGAGGTACAACCATACCCGAGGTACAACCATACCCGAGGTACAACCGGAGGTACAACCATATCCGAGGTACAACCAGAGGTACAACCATACCCGAGGTACAACCAGAGGTACAACCATACCCGAGGTACAACCAGAGGTACAACCATACCCGAGGTACAACCAGAGGTACAACCATACCAGAGGTACAACCAGAGGTACAACCATACCCGAGGTAGAACCCGAGGTACAACCATACCCGAGGTAGAACCCGAGGTACAACCATACCCGAGGTAGAACCCGAGGTACAACCATACCCGAGGTAGAACCCGAGGTACAACCATACCCGAGGTACAACCCGAGGTACAACCATACCCGAGGTACAACCATACCCGAGGTAGAACCCGAGGTACAACCATACCCGAGGTAGAACCATACCCGAGGTAGAACCAGAGGTACAACCATACCCGAGGTACAACCATACCCGAGGTAGAACCAGAGGTACAACCATAACCGAGGTACAACCATACCCGAGGTAGAACCACACCAGGAGGTACAACCATACCCGAGGTACAACCACACCCGAGGTACAACCACACCCGAGGTACAACCATACCGAGGTACAACCATACCCGAGGTACAACCAGAGGTACAACCATACCCGAGGTAGAACCCGAGGTACAACAATACCCGAGGTACAACCAGAGCTACAACCAGAGGTACAATCAGAGGTACAACCAGAGGATCAACCATACCCGAGGTAGAACCCGAGGTACAACATACCCGAGGTACAACCAGAGGTACACCATACCCGAGGTAGAACCCGAGGTATAACAATACCCGAGGTAGAACCCGAGGTACAACCATACCCGAGGGTAGAACCCGAGGTACAACCATACCCGAGGTAGAACCCGAGGTACAACCATACCCGAGGTACAACCCGAGGTACAACCATACCCGAGGTAGACCCGAGGTACAACCATACCCGAGGTAGAACCATACCCGAGGTAGAACCAGAGGTACAACCATACCCGAGGTACAACCATACCCGAGGTAGAACCAGAGGTACAACCATAACCGAGGTACAACCATACCCGAGGTAGAACCACACCAGGAGGTACAACCACACCAGAGGTACAACCACACCAGAGGTACAACCATACCCGAGGTACAACCATACCCGAGGTACAACCCGAGGTACAACAATACCCGAGGTAGAACCAGAGCTACAACCAGAGGTACAATCAGAGGTACAACCAGAGGTACAACCATACCCGAGGTAGAACCCGAGGTACAACCATACCCGAGGTAGAACCCGAGGTACAACCATACCCGAGGTAGAACCCGAGGTACAACCATACCCGAGGTACAACCATACCCGAGGTAGACCCGAGGTACAACCAGAGGTACAACCATATCCGAGGTACAACCAGAGGTACAACCATACCCGAGGTACAACCAGAGGTACAACAATACCCGAGGTACAATCAGAGCTACAACCAGAGGTACAATCAGAGGTACAACCAGAGGTACAACCATACCCGAGGTAGAACCCGAGGTACAACAAAACCCGAGGTAGAACCTGAGGTACAACCATACCCGAGGTAGAACCCGAGGTACAACCATACCCGAGGTACAACCATACCCGAGGTACAACCCGAGGTACAACCATACCCGAGGTACAACCAGAGGTACAACCATATCCGAGGTACAACCAGAGGTACAACCATACCCGAGGTACAACCAGAGGTACAACCATACCAGAGGTACAACCAGAGGTACAACCATACCCGAGGTAGAACCCGAGGTACAACCATACCCGAGGTAGAACCCGAGGTACAACCATACCCGAGGTAGAACCCGAGGTACAACCATACCCGAGGTACAACCATACCTGAGGTACAACCATACCCGAGGTACAACCCAGAGGTACAACCATAACCGAGGTACAACCATACCCGAGGTAGACCATACCCGAGGTACAACCACACCCGAGGTACAACCATACCAGAGGTACAACCATACCCGAGGTACAACCACACCCGAGGTACAACCACACCAGAGGTACAACCATACCGAGGTACAACCACACCAGGAGGTACAACCATACCCGAGGTACAACCACACCAGGAGGTACAACCATACCCGAGGTACAACCACACCAGGAGGTACAACCACACCCGAGGTACAACCACACCCGAGGTACAACCAGAGGTACAACCATACCCGAGGTAGAACCCGAGGTACAACCATACCCGAGGTAGAACCATACCCGAGGTAGAACCAGAGGTACAACCATACCCGAGGTACAACCAGAGGTACAACCATACCCGAGGTAGAACCCGAGGTACAACAATACCCGAGGTAGAACCCGAGGTACAACCATACCCGAGGTAGAACCCGAGGTACAACCATACCCGAGGTACAACCATACCCGAGGTAGAACCAGAGGTACAACCATACCCGAGGTACAACCAGAGGTACAACCATATCCGAGGTACAACCAGAGGTACAACCATACCCGAGGTACAACCAGAGGTACAACAATACCCGAGGTACAACCAGAGCTACAACCAGAGCTACAACCAGAGGTACAACCAGAGGTACAACCAGAGGTACAACCATACCCGAGGTAGAACCCGAGGTACAACCATACCCGAGGTAGAACCAGAGGTACAACCATACCCGAGGTAGAACCCGAGGTACAACAATACCCGAGGTACAACCCGAGGTACAACCATACCCGAGGTAGAACCCGAGGTACAACCATACCCGAGGTACAACCATACCCGAGGTTCAACCCGAGGTACAACCATACCCGAGGTACAACCAGAGGTACAACCATATCCGAGGTACAACCAGAGGTACAACCATACCCGAGGTAGAACCTGAGGTACAACCATACCCGAGGTAGAACCCGAGGTACAACCATACCCGAGGTAGAACCATACCCGAGGTAGAACCAGAGGTACAACCATAACCGAGGTACAACCACACCCGAGGTACAACCATACCAGAGGTACAACCATACCCGAGGTACAACCATACCCGAGGTAGAACCATACCCGAGGTAGAACCCGAGGTACAACCATACCCGAGGTACAACCACACCCGAGGTAGAACCACACCAGGAGGTACAACCACACCAGAGGTACAACCACACCCGAGGTACAACCACACCCGAGGTACAACCATACCCGAGGTACAACCATACCCGAGGTACAACCAGAGGTACAACCATACCAGAGGTACAACCACACCCGAGGTACAACCATACCAGAGGTACAACCATACCCGAGGTACAACCATACCCGAGGTAGAACCATACCCGAGGTAGAACCCGAGGTACAACCATACCCGAGGTACAACCACACCCGAGGTAGAACCACACCAGAGGTACAACCATACCCGAGGTACAACCACACCAGGAGGTACAACCATACCCGAGGTACAACCACACCAGGAGGTACAACCATACCCGGAGGTACAACCACACCAGGAGGTACAACCACACCCGAGGTACAACCACACCCGAGGTACAACCAGAGGTACAACCATATCAGAGGTACAACCACACCCGAGGTAGAACCACACCCGAGGTACAACCACACCCGAGGTACAACCACACCCGAGGTACAACCACACCCGAGGTACAACCACACCCGAGGTACAACCACACCCGAGGTACAACCACACCCGAGGTACAACCACACCCGAGGTACAACCACCACCAGGAGGTACAACCATACCCGAGGTACAACCATACAAAACCGTATTTTAACCAGCAAATTGTTACTCAAATATTTTTGACAAAACCATCCATTGCATGACAAAATGGGAGACTGTAGAGATACATAAACATGGTTGTGCTTTGTTCTTCCCTCGGGTAGGGGTGTCTCAACAACTAGAGGATTGGCCACTATAACCTAAAGACAGAGAAATACTGTGTAAAACAATGGTATGTTGCTTCAGAAATATTTCACTATGCATTTACAATGAGCTAATACTATATTTTATAAACAGTATTGATACACAGTATATAGGGTCAATATACAGCATATTTTATTTTACCTTTATTTAACTAAGTCAGTTAAAAGAACAAATTCTTATTTTAATGACGGCCTAGGAACAGTGGGTTAACTGGTCTAGGAACAGTGGGTTAACTGGTCTAGGAACAGTGGAACAGTGGGGTTAACTGGTCTAGGAACAGTGGGTTAACTGGTCTAGGAACAGTGGGTTAACTGGTCTAGGAACAGTGGGGTTAACTGGTCTAGGAACAGTGGGTTAACTGGTCTAGGAACAGTGGGTTAACTGGTCTAGGAACAGTGGGTTAACTGGTCTAGGAACAGTGGGTTAACTGGTCTAGGAACAGTGGGGTTAACTGGTCTAGGACAGTGGGTTAACTGGTCTAGGAACAGTGGGTTAACTGGTCTAGGAACAGTGGGTTAACTGGTCTAGGAACAGTGGGTTAACTGGTCTAGGAACAGTGGGGTTAACTGGTCTAGGAACAGTGGGTTAACTGGTCTAGGAACAGTGGGTTAACTGGTCTAAGGAAACAGTGGGTTAAACTGGTCTAGGAACAGTGGAACAGTGGGTTAACTGGTCTAGGAACAGTGGGGTTAACTGGTCTAGGAACAGTGGGTTTAACTGGTCTAGGAACAGTGGGTTAACTGGTCTAGGAACAGTGGGTTAACTGGTCTAGGAACAATGGGTTAACTGGTCTAGGAACAGTGGGTTTAACTGGTCTAGGAACAGTGGGTTAACTGGTCTAGGAAACAGTGGAACAGTGGTTAACTGGTCTAGGACAGTGGGGTTAACTGGTCTAGGAACAGTGGGTTAACTGGTCTAGGAACAGTGGGTTAACTGGTCTAGCAGGGTTAACTGGTCTAGGAACAGTGGGTTAACTGGTCTAGGAACAGTGGGGTTAACTGGTCTAGGAACAGTGGGGTTAACTGGTCTAGGAACAGTGGGGTTAACTGGTCTAGGAACAGTGGGGTTAACTGGTCTAGGAACAGTGGGGTTAACTGGTCTAGGAACAGTGGGGTTAACTGGTCTAGGAACAGTGGGTTAACTGGTCTAGGAACAGTGGGTTAACTGGTCTAGGAACAGTGGGGTTACTGGTCTAGGAACAGTGGGTTAACTGGTCTAGGAACAGTGGGTTAACTGGTCTAGGAACAGTGGGGTTAACTGGTCTAGGAACAGTGGGGTTAACTGGTCTAGGAACAGTGGGTTAACTGGTCTAGGAACAGTGGGTTAACTGGTCTAGGAACAGTGGGTTAACTGGTCTAGGAACAGTGGGTTAACTGGTCTAGGAACAGTGGGTTAACTGGTCTAGGAACAGTGGGTTAACTGGTCTAGGAACAGTGGGTTAACTGGTCTAGGAACAGTGGGTTAACTGGTCTAGGAACAGTGGGTTAACTGGTCTAGGAACAGTGGGGTTAACTGCCTGTTCAGGGGCAGAACAACAGATTTGTACCTTGTCAGCTCGGGGGTTTGAACTTGCAACCTTCCGGTTACTAGTCCAACGCTCTAACCACTAGGCTACCCTGCCACCACAAGCATATAGGGTCAGTGCACGGCACATAGGGTCAGTACACAGCACATAGGGTCAGTACACAGCACATAGGGTCAGTACACAGCACATAGGGTCAGTACACAGCACATAGGGTCAGTACACAGCACATAGGGTCAGTACACAGCACATAGGGTCAGTACACAGCACATAGGGTCAGTACACAGCACATAGGGTCAGTACACAGCACATAGGGTCAGTACACAGCACATAAGGTCAGTACACAGCACATAAGGTCAGTACACAGCACATAGGGTCAGTACACAGCACATATAGCGTCAATATACAGTGTTAACATACAGTAACAGCAGCTGTACTGTCAACGTTACATCGTAACAAGTCCTCCTCCTCCTCTACGGCCTACACATAGCCTACATTCATAACCGTTAAGGAACTAGCTATATAAACATGTTTAAAAACATCTTTCTCCTCTACACACAACTGTAAGATAACTGTTAAAGAACAAGGCCAGAAATTGATCAATGCGCTTTGGTCTCTGTCAAAGAAACCTGATAAAGTAGAGTTTGTGTAAAGTAGAGTTTGTGTAAAGTAGAGTTTGTGTAAAGTAGAGTTTGTGTAAAGTAAAGTTTGTGTAAAGTAGAGTTTGTGTAAAGTAGAATTTGTGTAAAGTAGAGTTTGTGTAAAGTAGAGTTTGTGTAAAGTAAAGTTAAAGGGATAGTTCACCCAAATTACAAAATGACATATTGGTTTCCTTAGTGTGTAAGTGGTCTATAGACAAGGTATGACAGCAATCCAAGTTTCCCTGGCACTGTTTCCACACGCTAACGTTTTAGCTTTTGTGGCACAAATCCCATTCAAGTAATGGGACCAATATTAGCATTTTTTGTGCATCATGTTCAATATATCTCGAAGTTACTTTGTTGAGCTTCACAATCAATTTGAGATACTTTCGGATTATTTGGACATGATGCGCGCAAAAAATGCTAATATCGATCCCATGACTAGAATGGGATTTGTTCCACAAAAGCTAAAACATTAGCATGTGGAAACACTGCCGGGGGAAACTAAACTAAAGCATGGATTGCTGTCATACTTTGTCCATAGACTGGTAATCCAGCTACCCTGCCGCCCCGCCTACCCCGGGGCGGCAGGGTAGCCTAGTGGTTAGAGCGTTGGACTAGTAACCAAAAGGTTGCAAGTTCTAATCCCCAAGCTGACAAGGTACAAATCTGTCATTCTGCCCCTGAACAGGCAGTTAACCCACTGTTCCTAGGCCGTCATTGAAAATAAGAATTTGTTCTTAACTGACTTGCCTAGTTAAATAAATAAATAAATACATGTAAAAATCCTTACCCTATAAACAACGTGGCATTTTGCAAAAGTTCAATTTAAAAGCAAATCTGTGATTACTAAAACTTTATTTTTTTTTACTTTTAAATTAATGATAGCAATTGTTTCTTGAAAAATACAAGTCATAAATACCTCATGATCTTAGTTTAACGGTCGTACCCAATCAGAAATGTAATACAAGGCAACAGTAAACATGTCCCCTCCCCAGCCCCTTGGTTTATATCCATTACAGTTCATTAAGATTGCATGTCTACTTATATGAACTATATCATTATTAAATATATGCCTACTGTATGACAGCTAGCAAATTAATTAGCTAACTAAAGTTAGCCTGCCTAGATGGAACTTCTGAAGAAGGAAACATTTTTATTTCTACAATTTACAAAAGATAACCAAAACAAAACCATCATTACTATTTACGAGACGTGTTTGTGCCGTCATGTGCATTAGTAGCACCATTTCTAACTTATTTACATTCGTATGTTGACTCCATTTTGATGTCGAGGTTTTACATTTTTGGTTGACTTTTCTTAGCAGATTGAATTATGGGACGTTTCAGGCCCCGAAGTGAACATAATTGTACACTCGACAAAACTCCATTCAAAACGATGGGCTTGTGATGCAAACTTCCCTTGCTTGGCTAATCATTTGGACCGATGACAAATAAGGCCCCTCCCAAGGGCACAAGGCGAGGAGGGTAAGGGGACGAGGGAGTGTCTTTGTTGAGTTTTAACCGCAGTCCATGTCACGTTCCAAAAGACTCTTTGGTAAAAGGCAAGGAGTTAGAATGAGAGGAATGCCAGCTAAATAGACCGGTACTCAGATGAGAAGGCAGTCAGAAGGCAAGATCGTGTGGGACCATTCTAGCCAATGAGAGGGCGGACATGCGTGTGAACAACAGGTACAACTCCGATATTTTTAAATTTATTTTTCTTTTTATCAAAGTTGCCAGGACGTCACATGACCTATTTATCAGTACACTCGTAACAACCTAAACACGATGAAACTTCCATTAAAGTAAATTACCCATTACAATTTTATTAACCGAATTCAACTAACAGTCATTGACCTCCGTACATAAACTCCTGGATTGATGGAAACATAAGAAAAAAGACAGATTAGTAGAAGACAGATTTTGGGCCAAGTTATCCCTCTCTTCTCTTCTTCCTCTCTGGTGTGACTCACACGTTTCAGTTGATTAATATAGCTCCCGCCTAAGGCCAAATCGGTATAAGTTTTGAAAATGCCGGACTCCTATGGAAAGACGCATCTTTCATCCAAGTTTCGTCAAAAACAACAACAACAACAACAACAAAAAAATCGGGGCTAGTGCCGTATCTGAGATATCGTGTGTGACTAACGTACGAACGGAGACCGATGTACAGTATCCTCCCTGATTTGATCGTGTGTGACTAACGTACGAACGGAGACCGATGTACAGTATCCTCCCTGATTTCATCTCGGGAGACAATAAGCTTGTTTTCGATCCCCACTGTTTGTAAACAACGCAATTGTAAACAAACACATTAGAATTTCAAAATATGGTTGTAACTATACTGTTGATCTCATGGATGTTGTTGTTGCTGTTGTTTGAACTGCAGACTGCCCCTTTTAGGTTTCAGGTCAATTATAAGGAAGTAAAAGTCCATCCTCACCCTGGGTGCTGGGAGTCTCTCTCAGTAGTCCGTCTCTGTGCAGCCTGAGTGCTGTAGAGCAGTAATGGGAGAGCAAGGTGTGGCAGCGGGGCCGTAGCAGGGAGCTCAGGACCCTCTCTTCTCTCAGGGGCCCGTGTCTGGCCCTCCACAGGGCCTCACACAGGGCCTCCACCCCGCCTCCTCCACCTCGCTCCGACCTCAGGGGCATCAGGGCTAGGACCGCACACATCTCCTCCGCCCAGCCCTCCATCTTCTCTGAGCCTGGACCAAGATGCTCCACTCTCTCCATCAGGTATCTGATGAATGTGTCCTTTAATAGAAATAATAATACATTTGATATAAATCCCGGGGGGGGGGGGGTAAAACAATTACAATTAAAAGCTACCTGTAGGATGTGGTTCCCTGTGTTAACACTCCTGGGGTGGTCCTCCAGGAAGCTAACCAGAGCCTGGGCCACTCTGGGTCTCTTCTGGTCCAACAAGGCCTCGAGACAGGTCTCTATCCCTGGACTCTGAGCATCGCCCACCCCTGGGACCCCTGATCCCTTTCTCTCCTCCGACTGGGTGGTTAGGAAGGCCTGGTGGAGTTCCTGAGGACGATGAACATATAAAAAAATTTACTCTACAATATTAACTTGAAACTAACCTTATGGCTTTTTTTTAGAAAATAAGAAGTATAAACCTTGAGCGTTGTCTCTGGCACCTCGTCTCCTAGCTCCTCTAGAAGCAGCAGGAACTCTAGTTCTCTCCTGACTGAAACAGGAACCTCTTCCTTGGTCCATTTCTCCAGGACTTGAAGCCAAAGCCAGGCCAGTTTGTGAGGGCTGCCCACACTCTCCCATCTACAATACACACAAAAGATAATTATATAACCAATTGATATTGGCTAATCAATTACAACCCAAAACTACCAGGAACATGAAAACAATGTATCAGCATTTCTCTCCACCAAAACACCCCCCCTCCTCCTCCTCCCCCCCTCCTCCTGCTACTCCCCCTCCCACCCCTCCTCCTACTACTTCTCCCCCTCCCACCCCTCCTCCCTCTCCTTCCTCCTCCCCCTTATCCTCCTCCCCCTCCCTCCTCCTGCTACTCCCCCCCCTCTCCCCTCCCACCCCTCCTCCTACTACTTCGACCCCTCCCACCCCTCCTCCTACTACTCCTCCTCCCTCTCCTCCTCCTCCCCCTTGTCCTCCTCCCCCTCCCTCCTCCTGCTACTCCCCCCCCTCTCCCCTCCCACCCCTCCTCCTACTACTCCTCCCTCCCTCCCTCCTCCTCCCCCCCTCCTCCTCCCCCTCCTCCCCCCCTCCTCCTACTACTCCTCCCTCCCTCCCTCCCCCCCCCCTTGTCCTCCTCCCCCTCCCCCCTACTACTCCTCCCCCCCCCCCCCCCCCCCCTTGTCCTCCTCCCCCTCTTGTCCTCGTCCTCCTCCCCCCTCCCCATTGTCCTCCTCCACCTCCCCCCTCCCCCACCCCCCTCCTCCTCCCCCTTGTCCTCCCTCCCCCTTGTCCTCCCTCCCCACCCCTCCTCCTCCCCCTTGTCCTCCCTCCCCACCCCTCTTCCTCCTCCCCCTCGTCCTTGTCCGTCCTCCCTCCCTCCCCACCCCTCCTCCTCCTCCCCCTTGTCCTCCTCCCCCTTGTCCTCCCTCCCCACCCCTCCTCCTCCTCCTCCTCCTCCTCCTCCAGGTAAGCAGCCTAACTCACTCTAGCAGGTAAGGGTAGGTGATGATGGCCTTGATGTCCCGTAGCCGTTGTGACACTTCTCCTCCTCCTCCTCCTCCTCCTCCTCCTCCTCCTCCTCCTCCCCCTCCCTCCTCCTCCTCCTCCTCCCCCTCCCTCCTCCTCCTCCTCCTCCTCCCCCTCCCTCCTCCTCCTCCTCCCTCCTCCTCCCCCAGGTAAGCAGCCTAACTCACTCTAGCGGGTAAGGGTAGGTGATGATGGCCTTGATGATGTCCCGTAGCCGTTGTGACACTTCTCCTCCAGCGTCACACAGCTGAGGCACACAGGCTCCAGCCAGTTCCCACTCTGCATTCTGCAGACACCGAGTGAAGAAATCAAACAGCTCCTGTAGGGAGGTCTCTGCCTCGCAGCCGTACGGGTGCATGTCCGTCTCCTCCTCCTCCTCCTCCTCCTCCTCTGGTTTAATCACAGTCTGGTCACCTCAGGGTCAAGGGTTCACCCCCCCTGTCTTTCACGGCATGGCAGGGGAGGAGTAATAACCAGGAGCTGGGATAAAATACAGGATTTTATCAGTTAACGTCTAAGAGATGCTTTTATCGCACCCGCGGGAATTGAACCCACGACCCTTGGTGTTGCAGGTTCCAGGCACAGAGGACCACGAGCTGAGAAACGCTCAACTTCGTTCTCTTATATAAAGAGAGTCGAGCGTTCTGCTAGAGGACCACAGAGTCATATATATATATATATATATATATTTAAGGCCATCCCCAACTGTAACATGAATGATAAGGAAGAGTAGAGCTGTATCCCAAATGGCAATCTACATCCTATTCACTACATAGTGCTCCCCAACTGTAACATGAATGATAAGGAAGAGTAGAGCTGTATCCCAAATGGCAATCTACATCCTATTCACTACATAGTGCTCTGCATTTGACCAGTACCCTATTCCCTATTAAAAAACATAATAAACAATGTTTTAAGTGAGAAGTAGGCATTGGTCTGGGCATTGGTCTGAATGGAAAATTCATGAGCACCACGATGCCTACTCCACCCATGCTCTACCAAGGTTTTACAGCACCACAATGCCTACTCCACCCATGCTCTACCAAGGTTTTACAGCATCACAATGCCTACTCCACCCATGCTCTACCAAGGTTTTACAGCACCACAATGCCTACTCCACCCATGCTCTACCAAGGTTTTACAGCACCACAATGCCTACTCCACCCATGCTCTACCAAGGTTTTACAGCACCACAATGCCTACTCCACCCATGCTCTACCAAGGTTTTACAGCACCACAATGCCTACTCCACCCATGCTCTACCAAGGTTTTACAGCACCACAATGCCTACTCCACCCATGCTCTACCAAGGTTTTACAGCACCACAATGCCTACTCCACCCATGCTCTACCAAGGTTTTACAGCACCACAATACCTACTCCACCCATGCTCTACCAAGGTTTTACAGCACCACAATGCCTACTCCACCCATGCTCTACCAAGGTTTTACAGCACCACAATGCCTACTCCACCCATGCTCTACCAAGGTTTTCCAGCACCACAATGCCTACTCCACCCATGCTCTACCAAGGTTTTCCAGCACCACAATGCCTACTCCACCCATGCTCTACCAAGGTTTTCCAGCAGCACAATACCTACTCCACCCATGCTCTACCAAGGTTTTACAGCACCACAATGCCTACTCCACCCATGCTCTACCAAGGTTTTACAGCACCACAATGCCTACTCCACCCATGCTCTACCAAGGTTTTACAGCACCACAATGCCTACTCCACCCATGCTCTACCAAGGTTTTCCAGCACCACAATGCCTACTCCACCCATGCTCTACCAAGGTTTTCCAGCAGCACAATACCTACTCCACCCATGCTCTACCAAGGTTTTACAGCACCACAATGCCTACTCCACCCATGCTCTACCAAGGTTTTACAGCACCACAATGCCTACTCCACCCATGCTCTACCAAGGTTTTACAGCACCACAATGCCTACTCCACCCATGCTCTACCAAGGTTTTACAGCATCACAATGCCGACTCCACCCATGCTCTACCCAGGTTTTACAGCACCACAATGCCTCCTCCACCCATGCTCTACCAAGGTTTTACAGCATCACAATGCCTACTCCACCCATGCTCTACCAAGGTTTTACAGCACCACAATGCCTACTCCACCCATGCTCTACCAAGGTTTTACAGCACCACAATGCCTACTCCACCCATGCTCTACCAAGGTTTTACAGCACCACAATGCCTACTCCACCCATGCTCTACCAAGGTTTTACAGCACCACAATACCTACTCCACCCATGCTCTACCAAGGTTTTACAGCACCACAATGCCTACTCCACCCATGCTCTACCAAGGTTTTACAGCACCACAATGCCTACTCCACCCATGCTCTACCAAGGTTTTCCAGCACCACAATGCCTACTCCACCCATGCTCTACCAAGGTTTTCCAGCACCACAATGCCTACTCCACCCATGCTCTACCAAGGTTTTCCAGCAGCACAATACCTACTCCACCCATGCTCTACCAAGGTTTTACAGCACCACAATGCCTACTCCACCCATGCTCTACCAAGGTTTTACAGCACCACAATGCCTACTCCACCCATGCTCTACCAAGGTTTTACAGCACCACAATGCCTACTCCACCCATGCTCTACCAAGGTTTTACAGCATCACAATGCCGACTCCACCCATGCTCTACCCAGGTTTTACAGCACCACAATGCCTCCTCCACCCATGCTCTACCAAGGTTTTACAGCACCACAATGCCTCCTCCACCCATGCTCTACAGCACCACAATGCCTCCTCCACCCATGCTCTACAGCACCACAATGCCTACTCCACCCATGCTCTACCCAGGTTTTACAGCATCACAATGCCTATTCCACCCATGCTCTACAGCACCACAATGCCTACTCCACCCATGCTCTACAGCACCACAATGCCTACTCCACCCATGCTCTACAGCACCACAATGCCTACTCCACCCATGCTCTACAGCACCACAATGCCTACTCCACCCATGCTCTACAGCACCACAATGCCTACTCCACCTATGCTCTACAGCACCACAATGCCTACTCCACCCATGCTCTACAGCACCACAATGCCTACTCCACCCATGCTCTACAGCACCACAATGCCTACTCCACCCATGCTCTACAGCACCACAATGCCTACTCCACCCATGCTCTACAGTAGCTATGTTGGTCTATTGTTCTCTGAACAATGTGTACGGCAGGTTTCTTAGGATTCAAACCTTCTCAAAACAACCAAATTCATACACTTAGAGGAATTGTTTACACAATAATGTTTTTTATTTTATTTTACCTTTATTTAACTAGGCAAGTCAGTTAAGAACAAATTCTTATTTTCAATGACGGCCGAGGAACAGTGGGTTAACTGCCTGTTCAGGGGCAGAACGACAGATTTGTACCTTGTCAGCTCGGGGATTTGAACTTGCAACCTTACGGTTACTAGTCCAATGCTCTAACCACTAGGCTACCCTGCCGCCCCGGCAGGTAACGTATTGCATTTTGCACGCACGCGCACACACACACACACACACACACACACACACAGCTTGTTTTTTTATTCTTATTTACATGAAAGCAAGCTTTGCTTTTATATCATCAGCCATTTTGTCTTGTAGTAACGTGGTGCCTGTCTGTATTTCCTTAAACATTTATTTTAGCAATACATGTCATTTAGAAAACACACACACACACACACACACACACACACACACACATATATAAAACATCATTTTCTTGGTCTGTACTGTGTTTGACACAGTCTCTCATACCAGATATAATGAGCCAGCCTGTCTGCATTCCTGGTTGATGTAACCGTTAGGTTACCTGTGTAATATTGACAGAAGCTTGTTTCGCAAACATGGTCCCGTTTTATCATCAATTGCCGTGCGGATCAATGGATCAGCTCATCACCTCTGGCACGTTAAATGTTAACTCAAAAGATGTGTATTTGTATTTTTTTTTTTGCAATAAAGCTGGTGACGCTACAATAATACACATTTACAATAGGCCTGTATCTAAACACATACAGGGAATTTGGAAAGTATTCAGACCCCTGGACTTTTTCCACATTTTGATAAGTTACAGACTTATTCTAAAATTGATTAAAGTATTATTTTTCCTCATCAAACTACACACAGTACCCCATAATGACATCACAATACCCCATAATGACATCACAATACCCCATAATGACATCACAATACCCCATAATGACATCACAGTACTCCATAATGACATCACAGTACTCCATAATGACATCACAACACTCCATAATGACATCACAACACTCCATAATGACATCACAATACTCCATAATGACATCACAATACTCCATAATGACATCACAATACTCCATAATGACATCACAATACTCCATAATGACATCACAATACTCCATAATGACATCACAATACTCCATAATGGCAAAGTGAAAACGTGTTTTTAGACATTTTTGCTAATGTTTTAAAAAATGTAAAAATAAAAAATACCTTATTTACATAAGTATTCAGACCCTTTGCTATGAGACTCGAAATTGAGCTCAGGTGCATCTTGTTTCCATTGATCACCCTTGAGATGTTTCGACAACTTTATTGACATCCTGAGTGCTCTGGAGCAGGTTCTCAGACTGGGGTGAAGGTTCACCTTCCAACAGCACAACGACCCTAAGCACACAGTCAAGACAACGCATGAGTGGCTTTGGGAAAAGTCTCGGAATGTCCTTGAGTGGACCAGCCAGAGCCCGGACTTCAACCCGATCGAACATCTCTGGAGAGACCTGAAAATAGCTGTCAGTGACGCTCCCCATTCAATCTGACAGAGCTTGAGAGGATCTGCAGAGAAGAATGGGAGAACCTCCCCAAATACAGGTGTACCGAGCTTGTAGAATCCCACCCAAGAAGACTCGAGGCTGTAATCGCTGCAAAAGGTGCTTCAACAAAGTACTGAGTAAAGGGTCTGAATACTTATGGAAATGTGATTTTTCAGTTAGACATGTTTTATACATTTGCAAACATTTCTAAAAACCTGTTTTTGCTTTGTCATTATGGGGTATTGTGATGTCATTATGGGGTATTGTGATGTCATTATGGGGTATTGTGATGTCAGTATGGGGTATTGTGATGTCATTATGGGGTATTGTGTGTAGATTGATGAGGGAAAAAAACAATTGAATCAATTTTAGAAAAATGCTGTAACGTAACAAAATTTGGAGAAAGTCAAGGGGTCTGAATACTTTCTGAATGCTCTTTACGTAGTTGGTTTTATTCAAACACTGTCTATATATAGAAAAATAAGGTTAAACATTTCCACCAATCGATTGGGCAAAAGAACTAGACAACTCTCAGTCGGGGACAGCCCTAATGCATTTCCTGGTTAACCTCAGCTTGTAAACCAACAGACTGGCTGGTGCAGGCAGTGAGCTGTTTGTTGAGTTGCTGGGCAACCGAGTGGCTGGGCAACCGAGTGGCTGGGCAACCGAGTGGCTGGGCAACCGAGTGGCTGGGCCAACCGAGTGGCTGGGCAACCGAGTGGCTGGGCCAGTTAGACAGAATGAGATTTAGCTAAAAAGAAATGCATTATCAGAAATGCTACAAAAAGGTAGCACATTGATTCTTAAAATGGACAGAAACATGCACGTGAGAGCAATTGATTCCAAACTTAATAAAAAAACTGTTTCACCTATGAATTTTGTCAATCCCCCCCAAAAAAATGTTTTATCCAATGGTCACTAGTCTTGTTTTAATCTGCCGTCTAAAATTGTAGCTATTTTAGCACAGAAAATACTCATAAAACTAACGACCCTCTTAAAAATCCTCAATGAGCTTTTCGGTAACGACTTGACAGCTCATGACGAGGCGGGGATTGTGTTTGTGTACCTCCAATAGAGTTGATTTGCGAATTTTCATCGGTTTAGATTAAGGATGCACAATATGTCGGTTAACATTTCGGAATCGGCAGATATTAGATAAATATGCCAATATTGGTATCGTGCCTGATGTTTAACGCTGATGTTAAAAACCGGATGTCAAAGCTACCGAGCATACCTATATAACGTAGGTACAGGACGTTATGACGCCACGTAAAAGTTTATGCTACACAGCATTCCTAACCTAGCCCACTATGTCTGCTGTGTGGATTGAGCAGTCATTTGAAAGAGTAAGAACATTTCAGCGAGACAACTCAAAAGGGCGAAATCCATTAACGCCAAGATAAATGGAAGTCGTTGCCCTTGACAATCAACCGTTTCGCCGACTGGTCGAACACCGGGTACACGCTACCAAGTGCGCTATTTTTCAGATGTTGCCCTACCGGAGTTGCACAGTAATTGCGTCATTGCTATTAGCTTCATGACATACATACATACTATGGAACTCCGTTTGGGTCTTTACATGTCAAAAAAGACACAGTAGCGCTGTCAAAGCTGTACAAAAATGTCTGCAAACAAGCAAACACCGGGCCACGAACGATGTGTTTACAATACCGCGTTGGTAGTAAAGCATCATTTGTTCAACCTCAACTTCTGGGGTAGCTAGCTAGCTTTAGCTTGGTTCTTAGCTAGCATCAATACAACCAGCCTGAAAACAACAATCAGTAGAAACTGCAATCATTGTGCTGGGGACAATAAAAATTCATTTTAAAATGTGACTCGTTTCAGAAAACTAGGCATATGTCGGGCGTCGCTACTCCACAGGAGAGCCATTTGAACCCTACTCCACAGGAGAGCCATTTGAACCCTACTCCTTGGCCAGAGCATCCAGTGTGTGCTCTGAAAGCGTTGAGAGCGAAACCCTCTGAATTTACGAATGCCCAGAGTGCACTCTGGCACTCCAGACTAAATTTACAAATACACCCGTAGTATAAACCAGCCTTATGTCCGAAAATCTTTTGTTGTTTAGTACATGGCCTGACACGTGAATCCTTAAAGAGATGGGTGGGGCTAAAGCTTAGGAGGATGTGAACGATGCTGAATGGGTGGGGCTAAAGCTTAAGAGGGTGTGAACGTTGCTGAATGGGTGGGGCTAAAGCTTAGGAGGATGTGAACGATGCTGAATGGGTGGGGCTAAAGCTTAGGAGGATGTGAACGATGCTGAATGGGTGGGGCTAAAGCTTAGGAGGATGTGAACGATGCTGAATGGGTGGGGCTAAAGCTTAGGAGGATGTGAACGATGCTGAATGGGTGGGGATAAAGCTTAGGAGGATGTGAACGATGCTGAATGGGTGGGGCTAAAGCTTAGGAGGATGTGAACGATGCTGAACGGGTGGGGCTAAAAGCTTAAGAGGGTGTGAACGATGCTGAATGGGTGGGGCTAAAGCTTAAGAGGGTGTGAACGATGCTGAATGGGTGGGGCTAAAGCTTAAGAGGGTGTGAACGATGCTGAATGGGTGGGGCTAAAGCTTAAGAGGGTGTGAACGATGCTGAATGGGTGTAGACAAAGAAGAGCTCTCCAGTAGGTGTACCAAAACATTGAAAGGGGCATTTTCTCAAAAGTGAGTTTACAAGTTAATCAACTTTCAAAGCAGAACGACTTTCCCATTGTTCCTCAACTGTAGCGTATGATATAGCATTTTCTAGCTCTGAGTCTCTACTTTTATCCAAATGAAAACATTTTAAAAACACAACATAAAGTGTTGCTACATAAGACCGAATCGTGCCTGTCGGTCATAAATATGCAGTTGTCACACGACACAAAGCCACAGATGTCTGAAGTTTTGAGGAAGCGTGCAATTGGCATGCTGACTGCAGGAATGTACACCAGAGCAGTTGGCAGAGAATGTTATGTTAATTTATCTACCATAACCCAACTTCAATGTCATATTAGATAATTTGGCAATGCGTCCAACCGGCCTCACAACCGCAGACCACGTGTATGGCGTTGTGTGGGCGAACGATTTGCTGTGATGTCAACATTGTGAACAGAGTGCCCCATTGTGGCGGTGGGGTTATGGTATGGGCAGGTAGAAGCTACATAAAACAAACACAATTCTATTTTATTGATGACAATTTGAACGCACAGAGATATCAATAAAAAAGATGCTGAGGCCCCTTTTCGTGCCATTCAGCCATTCACCAGACGTGTCACCCGTTGAGCATGTTTGGGATGCTCTGGATTGACGTGTACGACAGCTTGTTTTCCAGTTCCAGCCAATAAAACAGCAAGTTGGCACGGCCATTGGAGAGGAGTGGGACAACGTTCCACAGGCCACAATCAACAGCCTGATCAACTCCACACCAAGTAGACGTGCCGAGCTGCGTTTCTATCACAGCATATTGGATGACTGTCATTCATATTCCATTCACCCAGTTCAATGTAACAGTGTTAGGTTTAGGATAATAGGTGATACTATAATGTTCTCTATACTCATCATGAGGTTGAAACAACCTAGACTATGAATGAAAGTTTACAACGTAGGTGCACACAGGTCGAAAGAATAATTTGAGGTGACAGACAGTGACACATTCAATACTGCCTTGCACACTCTTGCCTGCATCTAGCTGATCTAGGGTGTAATTATTAGTCCAACAGTTGCAAACGAGAGTTTATTGGACAAACTCAGGTATGTTTATTTTGTTTCATTCTGTTTAAGAAACATTTGTCAACAGAATCGGCAGAATGAATACACCACTGATCACGCATAAAACACAGTTCACTTTCATAGGAGCCACGTTGTATTCCTTCTCACATCTTTTCACTCTCTTCCTCTCACCTTTTCCCTTCGCTTGTCAACTTCAATGCAAATCAGCTGTATGTGACCAGGCGAAAAAACCTTTCAAAGCCAAACCATATCATAACCGCTACACACAGCCTACATTGTTGTCACCATATTAGCTAAAGTAACCTCATAGTCAACATAGCTAATAGAACTAACGTGTTAGTAAACCTGCTACAATCATGAAGTAACGTTACAGTGTACAGTCAGAAAGCAGTTTAGCAGTTACACTGGCGGGCCCCATTCATTTGTTCAAAACTGTTCAACTATTGTCTTTCTTTTTGAGTCAACTACTCACCAAATTTTATGCCCTGCAGTGCTAGCTAGCTGTAGCTTATGCTTTCAGTACAAGATTAATTAACCGATCCTTTGATTGGGTAGACAACATGTCAGTTCATGCTGCAAGAGCTCTAATAGTTTGGAGGACATCCTCCGGGAAGTTGTCATAATTACTGTGTAAGTGTATGGAAGGGGGTGAGAACCATGAGCCTCCTAGGATTTGTACTGAAGTCAATGTACTCAGAGGATGACGGAAACTAGCTGTCCTCCGACTACACCTTGGCGCTACCCTACAGAGTGCTGCTGAGGCTACTGTAGACTTTTAGTGCAAAAATAAGTGTTTCATCAATTATTTGGTGACGTGAATAAATTTAGTATAGTTTTGTCTAAAAATTCTCACTTTTTTTATGTTTTACAATTTTACGTTTATGAAATTCACTAAGGAGGAGCCTACAATGCACCTGATACTGACTGGTTTTCTGATCCACAACCCCCTCCCTACCTGTGACCAACAGATGCATATCTGTATTCATGTGAAATCCATAGATTAGGGACTAATGAACTTATTTCAATTGACTGGATTTCCATACATAAACTGTAACTCAGTAAAATCTTACAAATTGTTGCATGTTGCGCAAATATTTTTGTTCAGTGTAGATGTTTTTTTACAATAAGGTTCGTGCTTATTTGAGTGTTGTTAAAAAGAAACGCGACCAATATCATCATGAGACAACATTACTGACATGGCAAAAGCATCATCCAAATAATAGCCAGCTAGCTAACTTTAGCTGTCAAAAGAAACGGCATTGCATTCATGAAAGACGTAAGTTAACCGACTAAATCATAAACACATCATGCTGATTAGATCAAGAACAACCAATGCATAATAAACAACTAATTTACATTGACTTACTTTCTATCGATGTGAATGTATTCCTTTTTTATAATATTTCACTGTTATTTCTTCCCTCTTCCGAATTGTTATGCTTAGCGCACAGTGTCCAAGCTAGAGAGCTATGTCATGTGACGAAATCAGGTGATTTCGCTTGCAGTTCAAAGGTTAAAAGAGAGCTTCGCGCGAGATAGGCTATACCACGGGTGTATTCATTACGTTTATTCTGTTGCAAAACGTTGCGCCTGTTGCAAAAAGTTCTGAATTGTTCCGAATTGTTTTGCCATTGTTGCAAATAATTTTTCAACAGAATCGAAAGTTTCTACTGGACAAATTCAGTTAGGTCCCTCCACCTTTCATTGCGTTTGCTCTGTTCGCTTCCGTTTGCTTCTTAAACGTTTAACGGTTTCCGTTGTAAGACGTAATGAATACACCCAGAGATACTGGATATAATGACGAGATGCTTATGTCTCCGCCCTAACAATGGGAATCGTTGTTCACAGAGCGGGACAGCGGTCTGTTAAACTCCCGCCTATTCCTCTCTTTCGATTGGTGGATAGATATCGGTATTTGAATACTAACTTAAATATTCAATGAGGGGTGTTGACCGAATACACCGTCAACCGCCTGTAATTGAATGGAGAGTGAGATGCTAACCTCATGAATATGCATAACCCGTGTCGAATTTCAATAGGAACAATCGACGAGGGCTGCTGACGTCAACCTCCTGTGCTGCGATTCTGACGATCTGACGCCACATATGGTTTGTTTACTTTTCTACCGTTGTGGTTAGATGGAGTAGGCCTAGAGCTCTATCTCGTGGTCACGTCGGGGATAACAGTTGTTGACAACCTGACATCTCGATCATACCGACAGTGTCATCGCGTTTAGGTACACCGGAAGTACATTATTTTCCAATGGAACGCAGCGTTGCGTTGGAGAGGAAGTTGCAGTGAGTTCTGTGTGGTGCATAACGAACTAGGGGGTTACTAGCTCCCTATGCAAAATAGTACGCAGCCGTATCTGGATATGTGTGCAACAAAAGTTCATCATTCACCTTCTGCTACCATTTCTGTCAAGCCATATACCATAGCATAAGTTCGATAAATCCAACACATGCACCACACAGAACGCACTGAAACTACCTCGGCAACACAATGCTGCAAGGCGTTCCATTGGAAATGAATGTACTTCTGGTGTACCAAAAGACAAGGAGCTCTGTTGGTGTGATCAAGGCGTCAAACTGTATGCTTGAAATGGTAGCAGGAGGTGATTGTTGAACTTTTGTGCTGCGTACCATTTTGATCAATAAACTCTTATCAGTGTGATAACCTTAACCCTTTTCATAACCTTAAGCTCATTGTTCTAACCTGCTGCGTTAATTCTCCTAACCTGCCATGTGAATTAACCTAACCTGCTACGTTAATTCACCTAACCTGCTATGTTAATTCACCTAACCAGCTATGTTAATTCTCCTAACCTGCTACGTTAATTCACCTAACCTGCTACGTTAATTCACATAACCTGCTACGTTAATTCTCCTAACCTGCTACGTTAATTCACCTAACCTGCTATGTTAATTCACCTAACCAGCTATGTTAATTCTCCTAACCTGCTACGTTAATTCACCTAACCTGCTGCATTAATTCACCTAACCTGCTACGTTAATTCACATAACCTGCTACGTTAATTCTCCTAACCTGCCATGTGAATTAACCTAACCTGCTACGTTAATTCACCTAACCTGCTATGTTAATTCACCTAACCTGCTGCGTTAATTCTCCTAACCTGCCATGTGAATTCTCCTAACCTGCTACGTTAATTCTCCTAACCTGCTATGTTAATTCACCTAACCTGCTATGTTAATTCACCTAACCTGCTACATTAATTCACATAACCTGCTACGTTAATTCTCCTAACCTGCCATGTGAATTAACCTAACTTGCTACGTTAATTCTCCTAACCTGCTACGTTAATTAACCTAACCTGCTACGTTAATTCACCTAACCTGCTATGTTAATTCACCTAACCTGCTGCGTTAATTCTCCTAACCTGCCATGTGAATTCACCTAACCTGTTATATAAACAAACCATCTGCGGCAACAAATCCTTAGTATCGCCACACCTGTATTCAATGGAGAGTGAGATACTTGCCTGACTATGCGTAGACCGTCTCGAATTTCAACAGGGCCTCCCTCGACATAAAGTGTCTTTTTCTCAGTTGTCAGGATGTCACTTGCATCACACTTACTGTATATCAGTACAGTCTTACCAACCTAATCATTAAGAAACTTCTATTAGATCAAATAAGCCTCATGTATCAAAATAGTAATTAATTTGATCCTGACACTTTCATTGCCCCCCCCCCCCCATACAAAACTAAACTCCTCACGTGGTTAAAGAGCGACTGCCACTAAAAAAATAATCATTTCGTTTTTTTTTTTTTTTTAAACGGCCTCTGTGGTATCGATGAGTCAGAAACGTTTATTCTAGTGTCAACATGGACTAGAACGTTTAAATATGATTGTTTGCGTCATAAAGTCAATCTCGTTCAAAACTGAGATTTGTGAGATGATAGGAAACCATGTACATGGAATGAAAGGTACCATAACTGTTTTCCGTGGGTTGGGTTTATTTTAATCTTGCCCACATGTTGGCAGCACAAGATAAACTGAACAAGACCAGATCATGAAGCCTGGTCTCATAAAGTACCACAGTAACAGTCATAATACCCATAAAACCTAGAGGTCAAACAAGGAAATGGTTCCAATCATTTTCCCACCATTAATTTTCCCCCCCACAGAGGTTTTTAGGAACACTTCAAATAAGGGTTGTGTTTAGTGTTTACGAAATGTTTACATATCATACTAAATGTGGGGTCTCTGATTTTTACATACAGAATAATACAAAATGCACTGAGACCAGGTTGCTGGCCAGGATAAACTAAGCTGTAGCATTGTGTGTGGGCTATTTATATCCCATTTGTTTGTGAGAAAAAAATGTGAAAACTGGTTTGTATTCAAACTTGGGATGACCTACACTTTCTCAATCCAAAATGATTAACTGGAATAAATAAATGAACACAATAGCTAACAGACTTGAGTTAATGTTTTATTGAGACCTACAGTTGAATAGGGCAGGACAACACGATTCAAACCTGCATACAGGAAGCTCAGCTTTTTATTGCCCAATCATATGTTGCTTTCGCTGTGTCTGTTTATAGGAAAAGCCCCCTAGTCCTTAGCTGCAGTTTGACAGGGTTTTCATCCTCCCCAAGACCGGGAGTTTTTACAGGAGTTTTATTAAAACCATATGATATGACTAGAAAAACTCGGGTCTCATCATAGCTCATATTACATCTTTTTACAACAGATGAATCACGTCATACCGTATAAGGTCCGGAGTTTTACCTGGTTAGGTGACCAGATCAGGAAAAACTACAGGCCCCAGAAATGTTTTGGTTTTGTTGCCACTCCACTCTGGGACCTGTGGTCTCTCTCTAGTTCATCTAGGCTGTTTACTACTGTAAAGTGTGACCAATTAAATGAGAGACGTTTAAGGCCTATAGCCTACTTTGCCAGTGTGAAACGATCACACTCAGAAAAAGTGAGGAATTTATAGCAATGATCATAGTATTGAAATAGGAAATAGTTTCTAACTATTTTAGAGTGCAAAGATGAAGAAGAAGAAAATCTTCGCTCTTCTCACTAATGGTAAATGATTGCATCTTGTTATTATATTGATCTGTTTTTTTTTGTTATAAATAAGCATGTCATCTTATCTCCCATTTACAGAAAATAATAGGCTATTTAAAAAAAAAAAAGTTTAACCTTTATTTAACTAGGCAAGTCAGTTAAGAACAAATTCTTATTTACAATGACGGCCTACCCCGGCCAAACCCGGACAACGTTGGGCCAATTGTGCGCCGCCCTACCGGACTCCCAATCACAGCCGGATGTGATGCAGCCTGGATTCCACCCACGTACTGCAGTGACACATCTTGTACTGAGATGGAGTGTCTTAGACTACTGCGCCACTCTATTGCCTGCTTGCGATGCTATTAGAAACGGTACATACACATGGTCTAAAGTTTGCGGGAAGCTAAGCACACACGTCAAGTTCAGTGTTTATAAATGACAACTTTGGCTTGAAAACTGGCCCACGCATGTTTTGGGGTATATTTTGTACGTACGCAACGTTTCAAAATGAGTCCCCAGGTCACAGAACTGCTGGAGAAGATAAGAGGACATGGTGGAACAATTGCAAGTCCAATTAATATAACGTAACAACTTTACTGATCAATGTTTTCTATAAATCAATAATTCTGTTTTCTGAATAACAAAGCACTCCATATAACAACAGTTTCAAGCGTTGCACAATTTTGTAGATAAAAGGTACAACCCCAAAAGGGTTCTTCGGCTGTCAAATACAATTTAATTTTTCACATGCGCCGAAAAACAACAGGTACAAGAACCTTACAGTGAAATGCTTACTTACAAGCCCTTAACCAACAATGCGGTTTTAAGAAAAAACAAGTGTTAAATTAAAACATAATTAAAGAGCAGCAGTAAAATAACAGTTGCGAGGCTGTATACAGGTGGTACTGGTACAGAGTCAATGTGTGGGGGCACAGGTTACTCGAGGTAATATGTACATGTAGGGAGAGTTAAAGTCACTATGCATAGATAATAAACAGAGAGTAGCAGCAGCGTAAAAGAGGGGGAGGGGGGGCAATGCAAATAGTCTGGGGAGCCATTTGATTCGCTGGTAATAGTTGTGGCTACGGCTGTGAGACCCAAACCGTTGCTGGCAGAAGCACAGCTGCATTTTGGCAGTTTAAATGACAGTTAAAATGTTTTTTTTACATTTATTGTCCATTTGTCACATCCCTAGTATGACATTTTATTTATACAATTTTTTCATACAGTCTCTTTTTGGACTTAGTTGTGGTCAATTTTCAGTGCACAAATTATTATAATTATGTTACAAAAATCGAGAAGGTTGTACTTGCAGACCCGCAATTAGGGGCGTTTTCTGATATCAGCATTTCTTGATATCAAGGTACACCCATTGATGCTTGCCATTGGTCCGTGGCCTTTTGTTTTGCATCAGGGACAACAGTTGTTGACAACTGTAGCATTGTAGCTAAGCCTTAGGTTTTCCTAAACTTAACCTCATTCTCCTAACCTGCAACGCTAATTCACTTAACCCTGACACGTTAATTATCATAACCTGCCATGTAAACAAATCATCTGTGTCGGAGAAACCATCGTAACACCTGAATTGACCAATAGGAGTTTCCTGATGTCAAGGAACGCCCACATCAAGAAACTCCCCGAATTGTGGTCTGCAATTACACCATATTCAAGAACACTGTATATTTCTCTCCACCCTAACAATGGGAGTCATTGTCCACAAAGCCACACTGCGGGCTGTCTAGCTCCCGCCTATCGTTCTCTGGATTGGTGGATACATCTAATTATTGTAATCCTTTTTTGAATATTCAATGAAGGTTGTTTTTGACCAGATTCGATACTCTCATTGACTTACATACAAAAACTCCTTGCTTGGGCTAAACAACAACAGAAAACTCCACCTGTTGGAAGGTGAGCCTCTCTTCCTTTTCCCCTCTACACTGAACAAACATATAAACGCAACATGTAAAAGGATGGTCCCATGTTTCTTGAGTTGAAATAAAAGATCCCAGAAATGTTCCATACGCACAAAAAAAGCGTATTTCTGTAAGGAAATACTGGAGACGCTGGAGACGAGAAGCAAATACAGGGAGTGAAAGTTGAATGCAACACGGAGTGAAAGTTGAATGCAACAGGGAGTGAAAGTTGAATGCAACACGGACAGGAACAGAATGCAAACAGCATCTGGACAGGGGAAGACAATAATGCTGACACTGGGATGAAACAAAGCAAACAGACAGATATAGGGAAGGCAATTAAACATCAAGGAGTGCAGGTGATTCCAATGAGCGCTGATGCATGTAATGATGGTGACAGGTGTGCGTAATGAAGCACCCTCGAGCTCCAGAGAGGGGAAGCAGGAACAGGCGTGACAATTTCTCTCAAATGTTGTGCACAATTTTGTTTACATCCTTGTTCGTGAGAATTGTATCCTTTGTCAAGATAATCCATCCATCTGACAGGTGTGGTATATCAAGAAGCTGATTAAACATAGGGATAGACAACTCTATGCTCCTTGCAAGCCTGCGTGTCTACTATTGCCTGCCACTTAATTGCACACAAGTTCACACACATAGGAAGAAGATTAGCTGGGCTGTAAGTGGGTCATACTTCAGCAGAGAGAGAGGTGATAGAGATACATTGTGAGAGAGAGGGAGGTGGGATGAAAGAGAAAGAAGTTGGAGGATAGAGAGAGCGAGAGGTGGGATTAAACAGCATGATCATTACACAGGTGCACCTTGTGCTGGGGGACAATAAAAGGCCATTTTAAAATGTGCAGTTGTCACACAACACAATGCCACAGATGTCTCAAGTTTGAGGGAGCGTGCAATGGCATGCTGACTGGAGGAATGGCCACCTGAGCTGTTGCCAGAGACTTTAATGTTAATTTCTCGACCATAATCCATCTCCAATGTCGTATTAGAGAAATTGGAAATGCGGGGGGACAATAAAATTAGTATTTCTGTCTGCTATCAAGCCCTTTTGTGGAGAAAAAAACATTCTGATTGGCTGGGCCTGGCTCCCAAGTGGTTGGGCCTATGCCCACCCATGGCTGCATCCTGCCCAGTCATGTGAAATCCATTGAATTAATTAATTTATTTCAATTGACTGATTATCTTATATGAACTGTGACACAGCAAAATCTTTGAAATTGTTGCATGTTGCGAAAGCTGAGCGGCGGCGATATGAGGTAAGGCAGCACAACAGGCACAAGAGGCAGAGATTGGCCAGAGCCAACTCCCTGTGCTTACCGGAAGAAGCGTAGTACTGGTCAGGCACCGTGTTATGCAGTAAAGCGCACGGTGTCACCAGTACGCGCTCATAGCCCGGAGCGCTATAGGCCAGCCCCCCACAAGTGCCATGCGTGAGTGGGCATCCAGCCAGGGCGTGTTGTGCCAGCTCAGCGTGTTTGGTCTCCAGTACGCCGTTTCGGTCCAAGGTATCCTGTGCGGGCGCTGCGTACTGTGTCTCCGGGGCGCTGGGAGGGTGCAGTGCGTCCTATGCCTGCGCTCTGCCCATGCCGGAATGTAGGCATTGAGCCTAAGGGAGAGGTGCGAGTGGTATGCACCAGATCTCCAGTGCTCCCCCACAGCCCGGTCCATCCGGTGCCTCCTCCACGCACCAGGTCTCCTGTAGGTCTCCCTAGCTTGGTGGGTCCTGTTGTTAGTGTGTGTTGTACCTGACTGAGCTGTTTCGGTTGTCTCTTTGTTGTTTTGCATTTTAGTGTTCAGTTTCGAAAAAACATGAACGCTTTGGTCCTCACCTTCTTCCACCAACGGCCGTTACAAAGACACTCCTTCGATTATAAAGATGTTGTTGTTTTTTGGAGGAAAATTAAAACGTTTCAGTTTGTCACTCTCAGGAGTCTGGGAGCAATAACAAATTAAACTACTTAATAATAAAGACATTGGCTCGAATTTAGTTTATGCCTTCAGATTTTTGAGAAAATGAACAAATATGAAAGAGATAATTGTTCACTTCTCAAACCAAAGGCCTGGTCTGTTTTGCAAGTGTTCCCGGATGTTGCACCTCTGGGTTTATTAACTGTGTGTGTAAACGTTACATTCTGGCTCATACCGCTTTTTTACTAGCTATAGCTGACGATGTTTTCAGACATATTTCTCAAAAGATATGGGAAAGTCTTTATTTTTTATTTTTTTTGTCTCGAATTTCATTCAAACATAATGGAGGCCAAGGGATTTGCAGTATATCCACCTCCAGTAAAGGTACAGCGTTAGCTAACCTTTCAGGTTAGGACAACTAACTAGTTAACTAACTAGTTAGGACAACCAACTAGTTAACTAACTAGCTAGGACAACTATCTAGTTAACTAACTAGTTAGGACAACCAACTAGTTAACTAACTAGTTAGGAAACTGACTCGTTAACTAACTAGTTAGGACAACTGACTAGTTAACTAGCTAGGACAACTAACTAGTTAACGGAGGACAGTGTTGAAAATCAGTGCAGAAAGCAGAGAGAACAGAGTTTTGCCTAAAGGAAGAAGGGCTGTTGAGCAGGTATGGTAGAGAGAAACACACCGAAGCAGCGGACAGGCTGAAGTCTGGACAGGATGTAGCCTAACTGTGGAGATATTACACAAACCGGCTGATGCACACATGACAATGACAACAGTTGTACCAGTTAGTGGCCTAGTCTTTTTAGTATTCAGTGAAATAATGGGAACATATATATTGTTTTATTTATTTGATTAAGGGTTCAGTCTTTGATTTGGATTAGTGGATTGTGTTAGATTCCTTTGGTCTCCTTTTGGTTAACTCTCGAGGTCTGGGCCTGCTGTAAAGAGACTGAATACAGCATGATTATTGCTAGACTTCATTTGTCTTCACCGTTGAACGCCGTATCAATTGACAAGCTAAACTCAACTACCTTTTACAAGCCTCTGTGGAAGAATTTATGCTGCAGTAGTTTGTGTGTCGGGCGGCTAGGGTCAGTTTGTTATATCTGGAGTACTTCTCCTGTCCTATCCAGAGTCCTGTGTGAATTTAAGTATGCTCTCTCTAATTCTCTCTTTCTTTCTCTCTCTCGGGGGACCTGAGCCCTAGGACCATGCCTCAGGACTACCTGGCATGATGACTCCTTGCTGTCCTCAGTCCACCTGGCCGTGCTGCTGCTCCAGTTTCAACTGTTCTGCCTTATTATTATTTGACCATGCTGGTCATTTATGAACATTTGAACATCTTGGCCATGTTCTGTTATAATCTCCACCCGGCACAGCCAGAAGAGGACTGGTCACCCCTCATAGCCTGGTTCCTCTCTAGGTTTCTTCCTAGGTTTTGGCCTTTCTAGGGAGTTTTTCCTAGCCACCGTGCTTCTACACCTGCATTGCTTGCAGTTTGGGGTTTTAGGCTGGGTTTCTGTACAGCACTTTGAGATATCAGCTGATGTACGAAGGGCTATATAAATAATTTGATTTGAAGAACCTCTGAAAGCAAACAAGGATATATATATATTTTTTAAGACTTTTACGTTGATGAAAGAATCTACTGTGATAGAGCATGTTTTTCTTTTAGAAAATATATTTTTGAACTTTTCAGTTTTTTTTCTCCTAGCGAGATTAAGAGACCTTGCATCAAGACCTGCTTTACTGCAACCAATAACTTCCTGTTTTGAACAGGAAGTTATTCTACCATCAACTGGAAAGTGGAAGTTCTTTGTTTCCACTAACATTCTTAGCTGTTTCTCTGACATCTGTGCGCCTCGGTTAAAAACATATGCAAGTGTGCCTGGAATTCACAATCTAGTTTTTCTATTGGTATTTAATATTTGTACAAATTTTGGTAAATTATGCTCAAATTTTTACAATTCATATAATCTGACTGGTGCCAATTGCATTTATTTCAACACAAATGAATGTAACCTAGTTGTTATTGCTTGGTCTGATAACCTTATACATGTGTATTCACAGGTGATGTGTGTTTCCAGTCCCTAAAGCAGCGTGGTCTCATCCCTTCTCTACTGTTTCAACTCTTCACAAATGAAAACATCTAATCGCCAAAGGTTGTTGTCAATATTATTTTTGAAGAATCTGATAATTGACTATTTGTGGCTTAGAAGATTGTCTTATTGGTGATGTCAGTATTGTCCAATTCTTATTTGTGGAACTCACTTTTCCACTGGCACTAAACTTGTTCATTTCCCATCTAGTGGTGAAGAAGGAGGTCATCTACAGATGACAGGAGCAGTGGCTTGTTTCTTCCAGAAGACTTGAGGATGCAACTTCTCAGTCGTGATGACGAGGTGGCATCTCTGCTGGTGATGATGAGGTGGCATCTCTACTGGTGATGACGAGGTGGCCTCTCTACTGGTGATGACGAGGTGGCATCTCTACTGGTGATGATGAGGTGGCCTCTCTACTGGTGATGACGAGGTGGCATCTCTACCGGTGATGACTAGGTGGCATCTCTACTGGTGATGACGAGGTGGCATCTCTACTGGTGATGACGAGGTAGCATCTCTACTGGTGATGACGAGGTGGCCTCTCTACTGGTGATGACGAGGTGGCATCTCTGCTGGTGATGACGAGGTGGCATCTCTACTGGTGATGACGAGGTGGCCTCTCTACTGGTGATGACGAGGTGGCATCTCTACTGGTGATGACGGGGTGGCATCTCTACTGGTGAGTTCGTGACATTTTGTGGGTGGAGGTTTTTCATGTTCACTGTAGATTTCTATCAAAATGGATTGACTAGAGAGTAACTGTATCTACACAACTGTCTTCCATAGAACTAGCTGCTTACAGCAACGCTAGAATTGTATGTGCACGCTAGCGTTGCTGGGAATTATTTAGCTAAAAAAACTGATTTAGTCCGCCGGAATCCACAAGTGAAATAAAAGTAAGTTTCAACTTACTCTGTCGATTGAGGGGGGGATTAGACCGAATTTTCAAATGTGGGTTTGAATTGTATTTAGCTTCCGGCGGACTATTCCGTTTTTTTTTTGCAAGCTAATTCCTAATACTAATACTAATACTAATACTAATACTAATTCCTAATACTAAAACTAAAATCAGCTACCGTAAAACATTTTGGTGAGGCACGTATTTTTTGGCCTTCTCTAAATGTAACCTTTATTTTAACAGGGCGAGTCAATTAAGAACAAATGATTCTTTACAATGACGGCCTGGTAAGAGGTAAAAGGCCTCTAGTGGGGCAGGAGGTGGTTGATTTAAATCAGTTTTCCTTTTGATATTGTATATTTTAACACAGATTTAGCAGATTTTCAGGCTAACTACCAAGCCAGACACAGAACTAATAATAATACAAATGTATTTATAGATACATTTCCCATGCTCAATGAGCATGTTATTTGTCTTTCCATTTGTGTCTCAACTTAAGATACCATCCTCAGTAGGGCTAAATGGTTCTGTCTTCATCCAAGGGCCTACAGTACCTGAAAGGAATCACAATCCCCAAAAACATCAAAACACATCTCGGCAGACTTGGAGCAATGTAAATGTGAAAATCCAGGCTAGCTTTCACTTGTCATAGAGATTGCCTTGTTGTCAGAGATTGCCTTGTTGTCATAGAGATTGCCTTGTTGTCATAGAGATTGCCTTGTTGTCAGAGATTGCCTTGTTGTCATAGAGATTGCCTTGTTGTCAGAGATTGCCTTGTTGTCATAGAGATTGCCTTATTGTCATAGAGATTGCCTTTTGTCATAGAGATTGCCTTGTTGTCATAGAGATTGCCTTGTTGTCATAGAGATTGCCTTATTGTCATAGAGATTGCCTTGTTGTCATAGAGATTGCCGTGTTGTCATAGAGATTGCCTTGTTGTCATAGAGATTGCCTTGTTGTCATAGAGATTGCCTTGTTGTCATAGAGATTGCCTTGTTGTCATAGAGATTGCCTTGTTGTCAGGATTTCTATACAAGGGTTTTCACTCATTGTGAATTTGTACTAAAACAATTAATTCCATATATCCTTCGGTTGACAAATTAAATCATTATTTTAATCACAAGTGTCTTTTTGTTGTTGTTGTTGTTGTTGTTGTTGTTAATTCCAGAAACTTGATTGCCACTGTGGATTTATAATTTTGTCTCCTCATTTTATTCACAGATCCTGTATTTCCATACTAGAGGGACATGAAGTCTGACTCCATCCTCAACATGCGGACCTGCTCTGAGGACATCGGACACCACCGTTGCACCTTCAGCCACACCGATTTCCTGTCAGACCGGTTGTCTTTCAACTCCATGCCGTGGACTGACTCACCTGCAACATTTACTACCACAGGAATACAATGTTCATCAGACTTCCCACACGGTGGACAGTCTACTCTCTGTCTGGTTGTTAAGACTCTCTGTCTGGTTGTTAAGACTCTCTGTTTGGTTGTTAAGACTCTCTGTCTGGTTGTTAAGACTCTGTCTGGTTGTTAAGACTCTCTGTTTGGTTGTTAAGACTCTCTGTCTGGTTGTTAAGACTCTGTCTGGTTGTTAAGACTCTGTCTGGTTGTTAAGACTCTCTGTCTGGTTGTTAAGACTCTCTGTTTGGTTGTTAAGACTCTCTGTCTGGTTGTTAAGACTCTGTCTGGTTGTGAAGACTCTCTGTCTGGTTGTCAAGACTCTCTGTCTGGTTGTCAAGACTCTCTGTCTGGTTGTTTAGACTCTCTGTCTGGTTGTGAGGTCACAGGAAATAGACTGATCTGTTATGACAGACTGGAAGTTGTATAACAGAATAATACAGCCGGCTCCTCTTCATGTCTATTCTGTTAGGTCTTCTGACATGTTGTTCTCTGTCAGTCTTTGTTCTGGGCTTCAGTTTTCTTCATGGTGGATGCAGAATTCTAATCCTGATAGGTTATAGTTGTAAAGGCTTCAGGATGTAGCCAGTACATTGATATCCACACTCTAGATAATATACAAGTCCTGGGAGAGGGAACTGCGCTTTCAGGAGAAGGATATCAGGACGTTGTCCAGAAACAACCCCCAAACCCTTAACCTCCAAGGCATCTGTGTACAGGGAGTTTAATACATGATTTGATACAATCAGGGCGTTTAATACATGATTTGATACAATCAGGGAGTTTAATACATGATTTGATACAATCAGGGAGTTTAATACATGATTTGATACAATCAGGGAGTTTAATACATGATTTGATACAATCAGGGAGTTTAATACATGATTTGATACAATCAGGGAGTTTAATACATGATTTGATACAATCAGGGAGGTTGACATACAGTATATGGATTACATTGTGAAAAATTCAATGATCATTAAATATATTTTTGGTATTTCCCCCCCCCCACCCACATTTTATTGCACTGTAAGTGTTTGGCAGTTACCATGGAAAACGTTGTGGAATTTTGAACGTGTCTTTAAGAGTGGAAACCCTAGCAACATACCCTCTGATAGGCTAGATCGAATAATATTAGATCATTGTCTTTCACAGTTGTAAATTGACCAGGATTATACCACCATCTTTGAGTTTTACATGAATTCTAGTCTTATCAAAAACATCACATCCGGCATGGGCGCCAGATTTGTTTCGGGGAAAAAAACGTTTTAATTTTGTAAAACGTCCTGTAATTCTACACATTTTGCCATGGTTTTATGACATGTTCATAGTCTGATTTGTATTGTATTCTTTGGGTTGGGGGGCCCCCTGGGGGTCAGGCAAGTGCCCTGCATGTCCGGTCGGTAGGCCGGCTCTAGTCCTATGTCGGGTTCACAAACTTTTTCTGCAAACAATTCCATATTGACACTAGAAAATGGAGGGGGACCCCACTTGGGAGAAATTATAATCCCAAATTAACACTTCAGATTCATAGCTTTAGGTACCTCGGGTTGTCCCAACAACAATAATGACATGAAAGCGCATTCCAATAGTGTAAAAGGCAATAAGGGGCCCGATTCAATCAGATCCGCTTTAGCCGACATCCGCATCGCTGATGTTTTGACGTTGTCGGAGCTGTCAAATCTACCAGTGCTGCACGGAGTTTACATTAGCATAAATATTAGCATTAGCATTAGCATATGCACCTAAATATTTTGGCTCTGCGACCTGGAATTTAAATTTACGAGAAAGAAGAAAAAAAAACACCCAGATAATTGTTTCTTTGATTCCTTCACTACGGCAGCCCCCTAAATGTAGAGAACTCGCTGAGCACAGATTCATAACCATCATGCTTGCCCCATTACTACACAGAAACGCCTTGTTATGAAAAACAACAACAAAAAACAAAATGGTGCTCCTATAAGGCCTGCCTTGTTTACGTGTTCGAAACGCTGGAATGTGAGATGTCATCTACACCCTGATTAGAACGATTAGAATTAGAATGATTAGAATGATTAGAATTAGAATGATTAGAATGATAGAACTTCTTTTTTGTGTGTTTTCTGTGTGTAATTATTTCAATATAGGCTAGTTTTGAACTTCTAACAGGAATGGGATGGTTGTCACTTTGTAACAATGATGCAAGAGCAGTTGCTCACTCATTTAAAGGCTCCAATGCAGTCCCACTGCTAAAACATCCACTATGCGGGTGTCTTCTATTACTGGGTAACACTTGATCTTATTAAATCTAGACCTAAAATGTCGTATTCCATAGCCACTTGGAAGAAAAAACAAGTTCTTCATTTGTTTGATAACAGATAACAGTTTTTCCTCAGGGGACCCAAGTACTGTGAGTCCTTAGCTGTACTCCATCTAGCCAAAACCAGAACAAGTTAACTTAGATCCTGGTAACCCAGGATGGCTCTGGTCACCATAGAAACAGTCAGAGGCCCTTCACTCGTTTTATCCATAGTGACGGCTGAATTAACTTGTGTACCAAAGAAATGATTTGTAGATGTTCATTAACTGGCAACAACATTTCAACTAACTACTTACTAACCCTTATCTTAACCCTAACCCTTATTCTAAACCTAACCTGTAAACCTTAGCAAACGGTTGCTTATCAACAGATAGTTTGTCAATGGTATGACCACCTGTGGATAGATCATCAGTGCGAGTTCAGGTCCATTTAAAGACCTGAACTCGCTCATACAAGAGAACATAGAAGGCAGGTTGGAATGTTTGACAGCAGGTTGCCAACATGAGATAGCCTGTTACACACCAGACATGGCTTCAAATCGTATTCAAAATCATTTTAAAATACTGTTATCTGTGCTTGATTGAGCTTGCCTGTTGCAATGGAACCCAATAGAAAAGAGCTCAAAAGTGCAAACCCCGCCCACCTCACACTCCAGGCATTCTAAAGTCAAGTAGTATTTGAATCCAGGTGTTACAAACAACTTCCTAAAAAAAAACGAACGAGACAGTATCTCCATAAATTATGAGCAGTACTTCACATGCTCTCTCAGGTTGACAAAAAACAAAGGGTCTGGCTGAGTGCTAAGAAAAACTATTGGCCAATGTGTGTCTAGAATGCCTGCAGGCTGGCTAAACATTAACTTAGATCAAACATTAATTAAGTAAAATGCTGACTGTCGATTAAACATCCAGGATGTAGTGACGGTATTTGACGCTTGTCGCACGTCACGCGGAAAGACTCGTTGTTCTGAACGCACGCAAGCAAGCATGCCTGTACACACCGTCTATTGTTGTCTTAGTCCACCACGTAAGTGTCCCTTGAGTGTGTTGGTAGAGATGTGCCATCACAGCTGCTCACACACACACACACACGCACACACACACACTTCCACTGATCAGCCTGACACCAATATACCACACTCATAATAGACACTGATCAGCCTGACACCAATATACCACACTCCCAATATACACCGATCAGCCTGACACCAATATACCACACTCCCAATATACACCGATCAGCGTGACCTATATACCACACTCCCAATAGACACCGATCAGCCTGACACCAATATACCACACTCCTAATAGACACTGATCAGCCTGACACCAATATACCACTCCCAATATACACCGATCAGCCTGACCTATATACCACGCTCCTATACACTGATCAGCCTGACCTATATACCATGCTCCTATACACTGATCAACCTGATACCAATATACCACACTCCTAATAGACACTGATCAGCCTGACACCAATATACCACACTCCTATACACTGATCAGCTTGACACCAATATACCACGCTCCTATACACTGATCAGCATGACACCAATATACCATGCTCCTATACACTGATCAGCTTGACACCAATATACCATGCTCCTATACACTGATCAGCTTGACACCAATATACCACACTCCCAATAGACACTGATCAGCTTGACACCAATATACCACACTCCTATACACTGATCAGCCTGACACCAATATACCACACTCCTATACACTGATCAGCCTGACCTATATACCATGCTCCTATACACTGATCAGCTTGACACCAATATACCATGCTCCTAATAGACACTGATCAGCCTGACATCAATACACCACACTCCTAATAGACACTGATCAGCCTGACATCAATATACCACACTCCCAATATACACTGATCAGCCTGACACCAATATACCACACTCCTATACACTGATCAGCCTGACCTATATACCATGCTCCTATACACTGATCAGCCTGACCTATATACCATGCTCCTATACACTGATCAGCCTGACATCAATATACCACACTCCTAATAGACACTGATCAGCCTGACATCAATATACCACACTCCTAATAGACACTGATCAGCCTGACCTATATACCATGCTCCTATACACTGATCAGCTTGACACCAATATACCATGCTCCTAATAGACACTGATCAGCCTGACATCAATATACCACACACCTATACACTGATCAGCCTGACCTATATACCATGCTCCTATACACTGATCAGCCTGACACCAATATACCACACTCCCAATAGACACTGATCAGCTTGACACCAATATACCACACACCTAATAGACACTGATCAACCTGACATCAATATACCACACTCCAAATAGACACTGATCAGCCTGACCTATATACCATGCTCCTATACACTGATCAGCTTGACACCAATATACCACACTCCTATACACTGATCAGCCTGACACCAATATACCACACACCTAATAGACACTGATCAACCTGACATCAATATACCACACTCCTAATAGACACTGATCAGCCTGACACCAATATACCACACACCTTCCACTGATCAGCCTGACACCAATATACCACGCTCCTAGACACGGATCAGCCTGACACCAATATACACTGATCAGCCTGACCTATATACCATGCTCCTATACACTGATCAGCCTGACCTATATACCATGCTCCTATACACTGATCAGCCTGACACCAATATACCACACTCCTAATAGACACTGATCAGCTTGACACCAATATACCACACTCCTAATAGACACTGATCAGCCTGACACCAATATACCACACTCCTAATAGACACGGATCAGCCAGACACCAATATACCACACTCCCAATATACACTGATCAGCCTGACACCAATATACCACACTCCCAATATACACTGATCAGCCTGACCAATATACCACACTCCTAATAGACACGGATCAGCCTGACACCAATATACCACACTCCCAATATACACTGATCAGCCTGACACCAATATACCACACTCCGAATAGACACTGATCAGCCTGACACCAATATACCACACTCCTAATAGACACTGATCAGCCTGACACCAATATACCACACTCCCAATAGACACTGATCAGCTTGACACCAATATACCACACTCCTATACACTGATCAGCCTGACACCAATATACCACACTCCTATACACTGATCAGCCTGACCTATATACCATGCTCCTATACACTGATCAGGTTGACACCAATATACCATGCTCCTAATAGACACTGATCAGCCTGACATCAATATACCACACACCTATACACTGATCAGCCTGACCTATATACCATGCTCCTATACACTGATCAGCCTGACACCAATATACCACACTCCCAATAGACACTGATCAGCTTGACACCAATATACCACACTCCTATACACTGATCAGCCTGACACCAATATACCACACTCCTATACACTGATCAGCCTGACCTATATACCATGCTCCTATACACTGATCAGCTTGACACCAATATACCATGCTCCTAATAGACACTGATCAGCCTGACCTATATACCATGCTCCTATACACTGATCAGCCTGACACCAATATACCACACTCCCAATAGACACGGATCAGCTTGACACCAATATACCACACTCCTATACACTGATCAGCCTGACACCAATATACCACACTCCTATACACTGATCAGCCTGACCTATATACCATGCTCCTATACACTGATCAGCCTGACATCAATATACCACACTCCTAATAGACTAAAACATTGCTGGTAACACAGTAAGGCTGCCTTGATAATGGGCTTCTCAGGGTTTATATATGCACATTGCTGTAATTGGATACTATATGTTCATGTAAAGACAATATTAATGTCCCTTTCCGGGTAGATAAAGTGGTTTCTAACCCTGATCTTTAAAATATAGTATTTTAAATCCATTTTTTTTTTAGTGGCCAGACCAAAACCGTTCCTCTATTGTTGGACAAGAAAATCCTTGATTGAATTTTTTGTAGAACGCAGGTCAGTGGACACATGATTTCAGATGATTGCATCCGAACGAGCAGGAAAATTACATTTTGAGAGTTGGAAGGAGGTGAGTGACGCAGTGGAAATGTCTATTGTATTGAGGCCCGTGTGGAATCTTCTCCGTTTGTTCTGAACATGTGTCACTCAAGCAATTCTATAATAAAAAAAGGCTACGAATTGTTTATGGTTGTTGGTCCCGTTTCAGAGAAGATACACACGGGCCTATAGAACACTGAGGGATACGTTAGCATCGTATGCTATACATACTGAAACAACAAACCCGGGCTGTTTCCTTGCTTTTTTACAACCCCTTTGATCAGAACAAACCAATTCTGACATCTATGCAGATTTGGGTTTAAGATAGGATCTTAGTTTTAATCACGCTTATCTTTAAACAATCGTTACATGTCTTTATATAAAAAGACAGGATATGAAAGACACTCACACCAGTGTTTATATGCTAATATGCTAATGTGAGATTAATCATTTATTATACTACACGCTAATATGCTAATGTGAGGTTAATAATTGATTATATTTATACAGTAGTTCTCTAGATTAAGATTAGAAGACTAAAAAAAGAAGAAGACGTACAAAAAAAATTGATATATTATAATAGACCAGGGATTCACCAGTGTACACAGATGATACATGACATAAAACCAAAATACATGCTACAATTCCTAGCAGTTATAAACAGCTATAAATATATTAAATAAGAGTTAAAAAAAAAAAAACATTTTCCTTCTTTTAAAAACATCCATTTCCATTCAAAATAACTTTCTCGATGTACTGCACGTTCACTAAAACATTGACAACATTACAAAACTTGTCAAACTTTATCGACAAAAAAAATAATAAACAAATCCATTTGTTCTTCCAGACATTCACAGAATGTGTTTATTAAATAACAATCCCTTTTTTAATTAAGCAGAGTGAGGGAACATAATCTGTAGTGGAAGCAGTGTCCCGTGATCCTATAAAACAACAAGATGTACCTATATTCAGACGCAGGCCCGATTTATGTCGGAGCAGATGGTTCGGGGGGGGGCGGGGCAGTCAGAACTAAACTCTATACTAATATTTACATTTTGGCGGTATCGTAGTTGGCACTGCGTTAGAGACGTGAAATCCACAAGGGAATCCTGGCATTGTAACCTAAAGCGACCATTGGCATCGGTTGCACGGCGTCGCATTAATTAAGAGAAATCCCAATGCAGATTTGTTTACATGTTGGAACACAGGCGTGTGAGATGTAAATCTACACCTCCATTAAGGTGACAGAAATGTTTGACCTCTCCAACGTAGTTCCACCTCTCGACAAAGGTCAAAACATCAGCTGTGTCGGTTTGATCGGATTGAATCGAGGCCTAAACCCAAAAATAATTTAACATATTTACTAAATTAAACCAATTTTAGCTGAATTCCTGGTGATTTTTAACAGTCTTTAAAAAAGCTGCCTGTTGCCAAGCCCACTTATAGAGCATGCTGGTATGGCTGTACAGGTAAACATACAGGTGTGGTTGTTCCTATGGGTCCGGTTCCCAAACCAAAAGCATGTGTTTGTGTTATGAGTTTACAGGTCTTGGTCACCTGCCTATCCAAGTGAAGCTGTGTCTACATCGTCTTGGTCACCTGCATGTCCAAGTGAGGCTGTGTCTACATCGTCTTGGTCACCTGCCTGTCCAAGTGAGGCTGTGTCTACATCGTCTTGGTCACCTGTCTGTCCAGGTGAGGCTGTGTCTACATCGTCTTGGTCACCTGTCTGTCCAAGTGAGGCTGTGTCTACATCGTCTTGGTCACCTGTCTGTCCAGGTGAGGCTGTGTCTACATCGTCTTGGTCACCTGCATGTCCAAGTGAGGCTGTGTCTACATCGTCTTGGTCACCTGCCTGTCCAAGTGAGGCTGTGTCTACATCGTCTTGGTCACCTGCCTGTCCAAGTGAGGCTGTGTCTACATCGTCTTGGTCACCTGTCTGTCCAGGTGAGGCTGTGTCTACATCGTCTTGGTCACCTGTCTGTCCAGGTGAGGCTGTGTCTACATCGTCTTGGTCACCTGCCTGTCCAAGTGAGGCTGTGTCTACATTGTCTTGGTCACCTGCCTGTCCAGGTGAGGCTGTGTCTACATTGTCTTGGTCACCTGTCTGTCCAGGTGAGGCTGTGTCTACATCGTCTTGGTCACCTGCCTGTCCAGGTGAAGCTGTGTCTACATCGTCTTGGTCACCTGCCTGTCCAGGTGAGGCTGTGTCTACATCGTCTTGGTCACCTGCCTGTCCAGGTGAGGCTGTGTCTACATCGTCTTGGTCACCTGCATGTCCAGGTGAGGCTGTGTCTACATCGTCTTGGTCACCTGCCTGTCCAGGTGAGACTGTGTCTACATCGTCTTGGTCACCTGTCTGTCCAGGTGAGGCTGTGTCTACATCGTCTTGGTCACCTGTCTGTCCAAGTGAGGCTGTGTCTACATCGTCTTGGTCACCTGCCTGTCCAGGTGAGGCTGTGTCTACATCGTCTTGGTCACCTGTCTGCCCAGGTGAGGCTGTGTCTACGTCCCAAATGGCAACCTATTCCATATATGGTGCTCTACTCTTGACCAGAAAAGTTGTCAAAAGTTGTGCACTAAAATTGGGCAGGGGTTCTCAAATTTTTTGGTGGGGCAGGGGGACTCCTTTTTTCATCAAGGACCCTCCTCATAATCAGAACACAACTCGAGTGAGATAAACATAGCATACAAAGGGGGCGATAATTACGAACATAAGCAACCATTCAAATTTAAACAGTTTCTCCGGCTCAAAATGTGTATCGGCCAATTAATATTGTCGATTTACCTGCATGTGACAACGCTAAATAGCAGTTGGTCCCATCAGATAATATGCCACACGTTAGCCTTATGCTAACCTCCCAGGTAGGTGGCAATGATCACATCCTAGAACAAATGCTTCGTCAGCCTATCAAAGATCTTAGACTTTATATCCACCAATCGATGGCATTTCTTAAAATAAGTCAACCCTGGTCACTAGGGAGATATTTTAAACCTACAAATTTAAGGTTTACTTTTTTTTTCTCTCCATTGATCTGTAACACAATGTGGAGAGCCAATATTGCCCTGATGTATCCTTGACTAGGCTACTAGCTACTAGCTAACAACAGTTTCACGTTTTCAAATACATGACAAAACCCATGTTTTTGTTCATCTGTTTCACATATACTTTAGTGGAAAGTTTAAAAAATATATATATATTTAAATAAAGTAATAGTTAAATAGCAGTCTTGTAGGCTACTGCTATTACCATAGTTTCTAAGTGGCACACTGCTAACATCAAGCTTTTTCTGTTGTGGGAAAAAAAAAAGCTGTTCACTCCCGGTCTTTGCCGCTCAATTCAAAACGCATGTCACGAAGTCGATGTATATAATAACGCATAGCCTGTAAAACGCTGTAGGCCTGCATGTAAGTGTAGCCTACACAAGAATACATCTTACTAATGATAGCCTACACTAACGTCTCTTAGCCAGGAGAGGGTGTAATCACTCCCTGGGTAGGCTCCACCATGCGTTCACCTCCCGCCGCCTGGAAGCCGAGGCTACAGTACATATGGAATAGGACCACAGTAGTTAACGAGGTCCATTATGAATTGAGGTGTACCATATAATTCCCCATATTCATTAGCAGGTTATAACATAAGGAAAACGCTATTTGATGTGAATGAATGAAGCTCCGTTGATTGGAGATCCTATAGTAGCTAGCCTACAGAAAAGGCTAATCAGAGAGTTAAGATGACTTTGTCAAATATAACTAATTCCCCATCAGATAGATTTACAGAGTCGGCTCCATTAAGACCGTCTGTTCCAGTCCCTCAGACTCGCAATAAAACGTATTTAAAAAATAACATCAATACTTCCATCTGTAGGATGATAACGAGAGTGCAACCTATAATCAATCCCACTGTACACATGGGCACGGTTATCCTCCTCGAGTCAAATAACACATAGCCTTAAGTGACAAAGCAGATGCCTCCCGAGTGGCTCAGGGCTCTAAGGCGCTGCATCGCAGTGCTAGCAGTGCCACTAGAGATTCTGGGTTCGAGTCCAGGCTCTGTCGCAGCCGGGCCGCGACCGGGAGGCCCATGGGGCCACGCACAATTGGCCCAGGGATATCCTTGTCTCATCGCACACTAGCGACTCCTGTGCACGCCGACACGGTCGCATAGGGCTAAACGTGTGCCATTTTATCTGGGTGAGGTTAGCATAAGGCTAAACGTGTGCCATTTTATCTGGGTGAGGTTAGCATAAGGCTAAACGTGTGCCATTTTATCTGGGTGAGGTTAGCATAAGACTAAACGTGTGCCATTTTATCTGGGTGAGGTTAGCATAAGGCTGTTTGTAACTTATTTTTTAAACTTATTTTGTATATAATGTTGCTTATGATCGAAAATAACTCCTGGTCATCAGAACTGCGATTACTCCAGTCACCTAAATCACAGACTGTTCTCTCTGCTACCGCACAGCAAGCGTTACCGGAGCGTCAAGTCTGGGACCAAAAGTCTCCTTAACAGCTTCTACCCCCCCCCCCCCCCCAAGCCATAAGACCGCTGAACAATTAATCAAATGTCTACCTGGACTATTTACATTGACACCCCCCTCCACTAAACTCTCTGTTTATTTTCTGTGTACAGTCACTTCACCCCTATCTACATGTACAAATAACCTTGACTAACCTGTACCCCCGCACATTAACTCGGTACTGATACCCCCTGTATATAGCCTTATTATTGTTATTTTATCGTGTTACTTTTTAATGATTTTTACTTTAGTTTACTTGTTAAATATTTTCTGAACTCTTTATTGAACTGCACTGTTGGTTAAGGGTTGTTTCACGGTAAGGTCTGTCGTTTTTCGGGTCTGTTGTCTCATAAGGCTAAAGGCTAATGTATCATTATAAACAGAGCATTTTGTGCAGCATCGGGTCTGTTGTCTCATAAGGCTAAAGGGGACATCTAGGTGAGGTCTCTACACCTGTCGTTTTCCGGCGCATGTGACAAATAAAGTTGGATTTGATTTGATGAATTAATTTACCGCCTGGTGATGTCTCCAGGCGGACCAAAAGTCCATCCGACCAAAACAGGATGAAATTTCAGGTCTTTTCAAACAGCTCTTACACTTAAAGGGCATTATCATCATTTTCACAATTTCACAGTATTATTACAACCTCTAATATATAGAACACATAGGAAAATCACATTTTTGACTGCACTAGGCCTTTAAGAACATACATTTTAGGTCAATAATATTACATTGTATTACACACCATCAACTTATTCCACAGATCCATATGGGAAAATGTGTGTTTTCACCTGTTGTTGTTAGTAATATTAATAAGATATTCTTTGTTTTTTTAAATATATTTTTTTATATATATATTTTGAGATGTAGACCGCAGACTCCGTGTCAGTACCTCCGTGGACCCCACTTTGAGAACCCCTGAAATAGGGTGCCATTTTGAATGTAGGCTGTGTGAGTTTCTATAGTCTGTGTGAGTTTCTACAGGCAGTGTGAGTTTCTACAGGCTGTGTGAGTTTCTACAGGCTGTGTGAGTTTCTACAGGCTGTGAGTTTCTACAGGCTGTGTGAGTTACTATAGGCTGTGTGAGTTTCTACAGGCTGTGTGAGTTTCTACAGGCTGTGTGAGCTGTGTGAGTTTCTACAGGCTGTGTGAGTTTCTACAGGCTGTGTGAGTTTCTATAGGCGTTTCAGGACCCGTTGAGTCTGTGCCATACAGCCACCACCTTCTCGGGGTGAGACATGCTATCCCTCCACTGCTCTGCTGCTTCCTGCGTTGGGCTGTCGAAGCCAAGGTGAACCTGCAGAAAAATGTACGTTGTTATGCAACTGGGCTAATCTTCGAAACGCAAACACTCCACGTGGTTACTGGTGTGTGTGACAGCGAGATAGGCAGAGCATGTGTGTGCATGTGGATAGTGGCAAGAAGAAGAAAACAGATCCAGTACGTTAAGCCGTTATCACCTGCCCGAGGAAGTGTTTTCGTCTGACAGAGCGGCGGCTGTACAGTTTGACTGACAGCAGGAAGCTCTGGTCCAGAGCCAAGGGGAAGTAGAAAGACTCAATCCAGGTCAGCTGACCTCCGGAGGACTTCAGGACGTGAGTCTTCTTCTTCATCACCACCCTGCCCAACAGCTGCATCTCTATCTTCACAAAGAACGCTGTTTCACAGACGAGGAAGGAGGGGACACACACACACACACAAACACACACAAGCAAAATGGTTACTCGTTAGCCTCGGAAGCCCAAGGCTTCTCATGTACCAGACGGGATTTGTAAGGATGGCCACTCAAGACTACTCATCATTCAAATAATTTCAAATGTTTTCGAAGAATGATGTACGTGAATGGACCTGTAGGTGGTCAGATCGTAGCCTAGTGGTTAGAGCGTTGGACTAGTAACCGGAAGGTTGCGAGTTCAAACCCCCGAGCTGACAAGGTACAAATCTGTCGTTCTGCCCCTGAACAGGCAGTTAACCCACTGTTCGTAGGCCGTCATTGAAAATAAGAATGTGTTCTTAACGGACTTGCCTGGTTAAATAAAGGTAAAATAAATTTGTAAAAATTTAAAAAGATCCAGACCTGGGTTCAAATCCTATTAGATATATTTCTAAAACATTCAGTAGTTGCTGTTGTGGCCAGGGTTGGCACTTGTTGGACTTTCCATTGGTTCCATTGCAACAGGCAAGTTCAATCGAACATTTTGAACCCATGTCTGGTCAGGTGAAATATAGACACCTACCCTGCCTGAGTGGAGCAGGGAGGTTCTGGGCAGCGAGGACCTGCAGTTGGATGCGTCCGTTAACAGGCTGGAAACAGGTGGCCAGGTGCAGCTCAGCGTGACACACCTGGAGAAAGACAGACAGGTAGAAGAGGAAAACGTCAGACACTGGAGACACTTTTCTAGTTTCAAACATTTCCTACCAACAACCTCATGTTGCTAAACACACTGGTGCCGTCCCAAACGCCTGTACTTGGTTCGGTAGCTAATGCGGCGTGACGACAACGTGATTTGGAGGTATGGTAACGCCAGACTAGGTAGATAAAACTGCTTCTGTGTCAAATCATCAAATCAAATTTTATTGGTCACGTACACATGGTTAGCAGATGTTATTGTGAGTGTAGTGAAATTCTTGTGTAAGGACTCGAAGCCAGGTGACCATCTCTGTCGGTGCCATCTTGCGTTGTGGATTAGTTTGGAGGAGTACGACGTTGAAGAAGATAGTGAAAATACCACATGGATATTTTTTAGGAGTTAACCGAAAGGAATTGAATGTTCTGTGCTTGTTTGTGCTGTCTATGTGTACCATAAAGTGGTAGACTAAATCATTTGGTCTAACAACATTCTGTTGTAGCATAATGACGATTTGTGTCTGACTTCTGGACCACAGAATGTCCTTTCCCTCTCTCCGTCCCTCCTGAGGTTTGACCTACCACTGACTTCTGGACCACAGAACTTGACTGGCCTGCACAGAGCTCTGACCTCAACTCCATCGACTTTGGGCTGAATTGGAACGCCGACTGCGAGCCAGGCCTAATCGGTCCAACATCAGTGCCCGACCTCATTAATGCTCTTGTGGCTGAATGGAAGCAAGTCGCCGCTCCAATGTTCCATCATCTAGTGGAAAGCCTTCCCAGAAGAGTGGAGGCTGTTATAGCAGCAATGTTCCAACATCTAGTGGAAAGCCTTCCCAGAAGAGTGGAGGCTGTTATAGCAGCAATGTTCCAACATCTAGTGAAAAAGCCTTCCCAGAAGAGTGGAGGCTGTTATAGCAGCAATGTTCCAACATCTAGTGGAAAGCCTTCCCAGAAGAGTGGAGGCTGTTATAGCAGCAATGTTCCATCATCTAGTGGAAAGCCTTCCCAGAAGAGTGGAGGCTGTTATAGCAGCAATGTTCCAACATCTAGTGGAAAGCCTTCCCAGAAGAGTGGAGGCTGTTATAGCAGCAATGTTCCAACATCTAGTGGAAAGCCTTCCCAGAAGAGTGGAGGCTGTTATAGCAGCAATGTTCCAACATCTAGTGGAAAGCCTTCCCAGAAGAGTGGAGGCTGTTATAGCAGCAATGTTCCAACATCTAGTTGAAAGCCTTCCCAGAAGAGTGGAGGCTGTTATAGCAGCAATGTTCCAACATCTAGTGAAAAAGCCTTCCCAGAAGAGTGGAGGCTGTTATAGCAGCACTGTTCCAACATCTAGTGGAAAGCCTTCCCAGAAGAGTGGAGGCTGTTATAGCAGCAATGTTCCAACATCTAGTGGAAAGCCTTCCCAGAAGAGTGGAGGCTGTTATAGCAGCAATGTTCCAACATCTAGTGGAAAGCCTTCCCAGAAGAGTGGAGGCTGTTATAGCAGCACTGTTCCAACATCTAGTGGAAAGCCTTCCCAGAAGAGTGGAGGCTGTTATAGCAGCAATGTTCCAACATCTAGTTGAAAGCCTTCCCAGAAGAGTGGAGTCTGTTATAGCAGCAATGTTCCAACATCTAGTGGAAAGCCTTCCCAGAAGAGTGGAGGCTGTTATAGCAGCAATGTTCCAACATCTAGTGAAAAAGCCTTCCCAGAAGAGTGGAGGCTGTTATAGCAGCAATGTTCCAACATCTAGTGGAAAGCCTTCCCAGAAGAGTGGAGGCTGTTATAGCAGCAATGTTCCAACATCTAGTGGAAAGCCTTCCCAGAAGAGTAGAGGCTGTTATAGCAGCAATGTTCCAACATCTAGTGGAAAGCCTTCTCAGAAGAGTGGAGGCTGTTATAGCAGCAATGTTCCATCATCTAGTGGAAAGCCTTCCCAGAAGAGTGGAGGCTGTTATAGCAGCAATGTTCCAACATCTAGTGGAAAGCCTTCCCAGAAGAGTGGAGGCTGTTATAGCAGCAATGTTCCAACATCTAGTGGAAAGCCTTCCCAGAAGAGAGGAGGCTGTTATAGCAGCAAAGGGGAGGGACCAACTCCATATTAATGTCCATGATTTTGTAATGAGACATTCAAGAAGCAGGCGTCCACATACTTTTGGCCAATGTAGTGTACAGTAGTTGTGTGTCTGTAACTTTCTAACTCATCGTTATTCACGATTCATTCAGGAAGATCCGTAACCATGGTAACATCCACATGAATGTAGAAGTGTTTAGAAACATATTCTATTCTTATTTACAATTAAAGTGACACCAAAATTATACTATAGTTTAGTTACCATTCATTTCTATTGGACACAAAATAATCTGTAACACAACCAAAACAAACAGCAAATGAATCCAACAAATTGACGTAATCATCGCATGCTAGGAATATGGGACAAAATACTACACTTTTGACTACTTTAGTACACATAAGTAAATTTGGGTGGACTTTGGACAAAAAAAAATGGCCTTCATTTCTAAACGGTTCACCCGACGTGGATGACAATACTCTCAAATTAAAGCCGACAGTCTGCAACTTAACCTCGTAGTCGTTGTATCGTTTTAAAATCTCAAAGTGCTGGATTACAGAGACAAAACAACAACGAATATGTCACCGTCCCAATACTTTTGGAGATCACTGTACATGTCCTGTGTTATCACAACATTAAACACAATCATAACCGTATGTATCCCTAGAAAATACACATTATTTGTTTAAGCATAGTCTTTAAACACAATCATAAATTGATTCATGAGTACAATGCTCAGGTCTTCAGAATCACATGATGACGTTATCCCAAATGGCACCCTATTCCCTATGTAGTGCACTACTTTAGACTAGAGCTCTATGGCACCCTATTCCCTATTTAGTGCACTACTGTTGTCCAGGTTCCATAGGGTTCTTGGTCAAAAGTAGTGCACTAAATTTCATTTTATTTAACCCCTTATTTTTTACCAGGTATGTTGACTGAGAACACATTCTCATTTACAGCAACGACCTCGGGGAATAGTTACAGGGGAGAGTCACTGGCTTACTGGGGCTCTTTCATACCGTCCCTGGGAGGGGTGCGTCACTTGAGTGGGTTGAGTCACTGATGTGATCTTCCTGTCTGGGTTGGTGCCACCCCTTTGAGTTGTGCCGTGGCGGAGATCTTTGTGGGCAATACTCGGCCTTGTCTCAGGATGGTAAGTTGGTGGTTGAAGATATCCCTCTAGTGGTGTGGGGGCTGTGCTTTGGCAAAGTGGGCGGGGTTATATCCTTCCTGTTTGGCCCTGTCCGGGGGTGTCCTCGGATGGGGCCACAGTGTCTCCTGACCCCTCCTGTCTCAGCCTCCAGCATTTATGCTGCAGTAGTTTATGTGTCGGGGGTCTAGGGTCAGTTTGTTATATCTGGAGTACTTCTCCTGTCCTATTCGGTGTCCTGTGTGAATTTAAGTGTGCTCTCTCTAATTCTCTCTTTCTCTCTTTCTTTCTCTCTCTCGGAGGACCTGAGCCCTAGGACCATGCCTCAGGACTACCTGACATGATGACTCCTTGCTGTCCCCAGTCCACCTGGCCGTGCTGCTGCTCCAGTTTCAACTGTTCTGCCTTATTATTATTGGACCATGCTGGTCATTTATGAACATTTGAACATCTTGGCCATGTTCTGTTATAATCTCCACCCGGCACAGCCAGAAGAGGACTGGCCACCCCACATAGCCTGGTTCCTCTCTAGGTTTCTTCCTAGGTTTTGGCCTTTCTAGGGAGTTTTTCCTAGCCACGTGCTTCTACACCTGCATTGCTTGCTGTTTGGGGTTTTAGGCTGGGTTTCTGTACAGCACTTTGAGATATCAGCTGATGTACGAAGGGCTATATAAATACATTTGATTTGATTTGAGAGGAGGGGGGGTGAATGAGCCAATTGTAAACTGGGGATGATTAGGTGGCCATGATGGTATGAGGGCCAGATTGGGACTTTAGCCTGGACACCAGGGTTAACACCCCTACTCTTACGATAAGTGCCATGGGATCTTTAGTGGCCACAGAGAATCAGGACACCCGTTTAATGTCCCATCCAAAAGACAGCACCCTACACAGGGCAATCACTGCCCTGGGACATTGGGATATTTGTATATATTTTTAAATAAAAATAGGGAACAGGGTGCCATGTGGTACACATCCAATGTTGCATCAGAGAGTCGGCTCTTAATGACATTCCCATTGCCATGTGACACACGTCTCCTGCTTCTCTTTTCAGCAGACAGCCACTGCTTTTCAGCCAGGAGCATGACCCGTTTCAGCCACAAGGCGGACATGCTGAGGTCTGACATCAACAATATGTAGAAGGACATTTCCTGTTACGGTAAGTACAGTCCATAACCTTTCTTAAACTTCCTGGACTGTGTATACAGGTGTAGGATCGTAATTTGATCACCCTGTTGCAGGCAAAAATTCCCCTGCAATGCAGGACATGTAAAACGTGTAAAACGTGTAGTGTATTTGAGGTTTAAAAAGGTTTCTGAAGTTTGTCAATTCCACTTTGTAGGTTCGGACTTGATTTTCACTTATGAAAACGGTATCAACCCGTTCAAAAGTGTCCATTAATTATAATCCACATTTTCTGTTGCCATATGATTATTTTCCAGATGCAGCTCAAATTAAGATCCTAGATCTGTACCTCAGATGCCTATAATGTCCATTAAAAACCATTATTACACAAGGCTATTTCTAAAGAATATTATTGCATCAATTGCTTCTAACCGTTTCTAAATCACCTGATCTCCATCAACAACTCTCCACATAATGAGCCTATAACCCCGGTCAACAACTCTCCACATAATGAGCCTGTAACCCCGGTCAACAACTCTCCACATAATGAGCCTATAACCCCCGTCAACAACTCTCCACATAATGAGCCTGTAACCCCCGTCAACAACTCTCCACATAATGAGCCTATAACCCCCGTCAACAACTCTCCACATAATGAGCCTGTTACCCCGGTAAACAACTCTCCACATAATGAGCCTGTAACCCCGGTCAACAACTCTCCACATAATGAGCCTATAACCCCCGTCAACAACTCTCCACATAATGAGCCTGTAACCCCCGTCAACAACTCTCCACATAATGAGCCTATAACCCCCGTCAACAACTCTCCACATAATGAGCCTATAACCCCCGTCAACAACTCTCCACATAATGAGCCTGTAACCCCCGACAACAACTCTCCACATAATGAGCCTATAACCCCCGTCAACAACTCTCCACATAATGAGCCTATAACCCCCGTCAACAACTCTCCACATAATGAGCCTGTAACCCCCGTCAACAACTCTCCACATAATGAGCCTATAACCCCCGTCAACAACTCTCCACATAATGAGCCTATAACCCCCGTCAACAACTCTCCACATAATGAGCCTATAACCCCCGTAAACAACTCTAGATGTCATTTATTTGACTCTTTATTTGACTCTTATGTATGACTCTGTCTAAGGCCTGTGTTATCTAAGGGCTTGGTTGGGTGCCTTAAGAAACTGCAAATAAGCCAGTGCGTCATAGTTGGCCAGTAAAAGGAATCATGAAAGCAGCAGCTGGGAACGATACTCCCAGTGAACAGGTTGGTGTTTAGAGGGATACTCCCAGTGAACAGGTTGGTGTTTAGAGGGATACTCCCAGTGAACAGGTTGGTGTTTAGAGGGATACTCCCAGAGGACAGGTTGGTGTTTAGAGGGATACTCCCAGTGAACAGGTTGGTGTTTAGAGGGATACTCCCAGTGAACAGGTTGGTGTTTAGAGGGATACTCCCAGAGGACAGGTTGGTGTTTAGAGGGATACTCCCAGTGAACAGGTTGGTGTTTAGAGGGATACTCCCAGTGAACAGGTTGGTGTTTAGAGGGATACTCCCAGTGAACAGGTTGGTGTTTAGAGGGATACTCCCAGTGAACAGGTTGGTGTTTAGAGGGATACTCCCAGTGAACAGGTTGGTGTTTAGAGGGATACTCCCAGAGGACAGGTTGGTGTTTAGAGGGATACTCCCAGTGAACAGGTTGGTGTTTAGAGGGATACTCCCAGTGAACAGGTTGGTGTTTAGAGGGATACTCCCAGAGGACAGGTTGGTGTTTAGAGGGATACTCCCAGTGAACAGGTTGGTGTTTAGAGGGATACTCCCAGTGAACAGGTTGGTGTTTAGAGGGATACTCCCAGTGAACAGGTTGGTGTTTAGAGGGATACTCCCAGAGGACAGGTTGGTGTTTAGAGGGATACTCCCAGTGAACAGGTTGGTGTTTAGAGGGATACTCCCAGAGGACAGGTTGGTGTTTAGAGGGATACTCCCAGTGAACAGGTTGGTGTTTAGAGGGATACTCCCAGAGGACAGGTTGGTGTTTAGAGGGATACTCCCAGTGAACAGGTTGGTGTTTAGAGGGATACTCCCAGTGAACAGGTTGGTGTTTAGAGGGATACTCCCAGTGAACAGGTTGGTGTTTAGAGGGATACTCCCAGTGAACAGGTTGGTGTTTAGAGGGATACTCCCAGAGGACAGGTTGGTGTTTAGAGGGATACTCCCAGTGAACAGGTTGGTGTTTAGAGGGATACTCCCAGTGAACAGGTTGGTGTTTAGAGGGATACTCCCAGAGGACAGGTTGGTGTTTAGAGGGATACTCCCAGTGAACAGGTTGGTGTTTAGAGGGATACTCCCAGTGAACAGGTTGGTGTTTAGAGGGATACTCCCAGTGAACAGGTTGGTGTTTAGAGGGATACTCCCAGAGGACAGGTTGGTGTTTAGAGGGATACTCCCAGTGAACAGGTTGGTGTTTAGAGGGATACTCCCAGAGGACAGGTTGGTGTTTAGAGGGATACTCCCAGTGAACAGGTTGGTGTTTAGAGGGATACTCCCAGAGGACAGGTTGGTGTTTAGAGGGATACTCCCAGTGAACAGGTTGGTGTTTAGAGGGATACTCCCAGTGAACAGGTTGGTGTTTAGAGGGATACTCCCAGTGAACAGGTTGGTGTTTAGAGGGATACTCCCAGTGAACAGGTTGGTGTTTAGAGGGATACTCCCAGTGAACAGGTTGGTGTTTAGAGGGATACTCCCAGTGAACAGGTTGGTGTTTAGAGGGATACTCCCAGAGGACAGGTTGGTGTTTAGAGGGATACTCCCAGTGAACAGGTTGGTGTTTAGAGGGATACTCCCAGTGAACAGGTTGGTGTTTAGAGGGATACTCCCAGTGAACAGGTTGGTGTTTAGAGGGATACTCCCAGTGAACAGGTTGGTGTTTAGAGGGATACTCCCAGTGAACAGGTTGGTGTTTAGAGGGATACTCCCAGAGGACAGGTTGGTGTTTAGAGGGATACTCCCAGTGAACAGGTTGGTGTTTAGAGGGATACTCCCAGAGGACAGGTTGGTGTTTAGAGGGATACTCCCAGTGAACAGGTTGGTGTTTAGAGGGATACTCCCAGAGGACAGGTTGGTGTTTAGAGGGATACTCCCAGTGAACAGGTTGGTGTTTAGAGGGATACTCCCAGTGAACAGGTTGGTGTTTAGAGGGATACTCCCAGTGAACAGGTTGGTGTTTAGAGGGATACTCCCAGTGAACAGGTTGGTGTTTAGAGGGATACTCCCAGTGAACAGGTTGGTGTTTAGAGGGATACTCCCAGAGGACAGGTTGGTGTTTAGAGGGATACTCCCAGTGAACAGGTTGGTGTTTAGAGGGATACTCCCAGTGAACAGGTTGGTGTTTAGAGGGATACTCCCAGTGAACAGGTTGGTGTTTAGAGGGATACTCCCAGTGAACAGGTTGGTGTTTAGAGGGATACTCCCAGAGGACAGGTTGGTGTTTAGAGGGATACTCCCAGTGAACAGGTTGGTGTTTAGAGGGATACTCCCAGTGAACAGGTTGGTGTTTAGAGGGATACTCCCAGTGAACAGGTTGGTGTTTAGAGGGATACTCCCAGTGAACAGGTTGGTGTTTAGAGGGATACTCCCAGTGAACAGGTTGGTGTTTAGAGGGATACTCCCAGAGGACAGGTTGGTGTTTAGAGGGATACTCCCAGTGAACAGGTTGGTGTTTAGAGGGATACTCCCAGAGGACAGGTTGGTGTTTAGAGGGATACTCCCAGTGAACAGGTTGGTGTTTAGAGGGATACTCCCAGAGGACAGGTTGGTGTTTAGAGGGATACTCCCAGTGAACAGGTTGGTGTTTAGAGGGATACTCCCAGTGAACAGGTTGGTGTTTAGAGGGATACTCCCAGTGAACAGGTTGGTGTTTAGAGGATACTCCCAGTGAACAGGTTGGTGTTTAGAGGGATACTCCCAGTGAACAGGTTGGTGTTTAGAGGGATACTCCCAGTGAACAGGTTGGTGTTTAGAGGGATACTCCCAGAGGACAGGTTGGTGTTTAGAGGGATACTCCCAGTGAACAGGTTGGTGTTTATAGGGATACTCCCAGTGAACAGGTTGGTGTTTAGAGGGATACTCCCAGTGAACAGGTTGGTGTTTAGAGGGATACTCCCAGTGAACAGGTTGGTGTTTAGAGGGATACTCCCAGTGAACAGGTTGGTGTTTAGAGGGATACTCCCAGTGAACAGGTTGGTGTTTAGAGGGATACTCCCAGAGGACAGGTTGGTGTTTAGAGGGATACTCCCAGAGGACAGGTTGGTGTTTAGAGGGATACTCCCAGAGGACAGGTTGGTGTTTAGAGGGATACTCCCAGAGGACAGGTTGGTGTTTAGAGGGATACTCCCAGAGGACAGGTTGGTGTTTAGAGGGATACTCCCAGAGGACAGGTTGGTTTTTAGAGGAATACTCCCAGAGGACAGGTTGGTGTTTAGAAGGATACTCCCAGAGGACAGGTTGGTGTTTAGAGGGATACTCCCAGTGAACAGGTTGGTGTTTAGAGGGATACTCCCAGAGGACAGGTTGGTGTTTAGAGGGATACTCCCAGAGGACAGGTTGGTGTTTAGAAGGATACTCCCAGAGGACAGGTTGGTGTTTAGAAGGATACTCCCAGAGGACAGGTTGGTTTTTAGAGGAATACTCCCAGAGGACAGGTTGGTGTTTAGAAGGATACTCCCAGAGGACAGGTTGGTGTTTAGAGGGATACTCCCAGTGAACAGGTTGGTGTTTAGAGGGATACTCCCAGAGGACAGGTTGGTGTTTAGAGGGATACTCCCAGAGGACAGGTTGGTGTTTAGAGGGATACTCCCAGTGAACAGGTTGGTGTTTAGAGGGATACTCCCTGAGGACAGGTTGGTTTTTAGAGGAATACTCCCAGAGGACAGGTTGGTGTTTAGAGGGATACTCCCAGAGGACAGGTTGGTGTTTAGAGGGATACTCCCAGAGGACAGGTTGGTGTTTAGAGGGATACTCCCAGAGGACAGGTTGGTGTTTAGAGGGATACTCCCAGAGGACAGGTTGGTGTTTAGAGGGATACTCCCAGTGAACAGGTTGGTGTTAGTATTTGGCCTTTAAATTGTTTAACTTGGGTCAAACGTTTCGGGTAGCCTTCCACAAGCTTCCCACAATAAGTTGGGGGAATTTTATGCATTAATAGAAAATGACTCGAGGAAAAGTGAAAGTCACCCAGTAAAATACTACTTGAATAAAAGTCTAAAAGTATTTGGTTTTAAATTTACTTAAGCATCAAAAGTAAATGTAATTTATAAAATATACTTAAGTATCGAAAGTAAAAGTATAAATAATTTCAAATTCCTTATATGAAGCAAACCAGATGGCACCATTTTCTTGTTTTTTCAATTTACGGATAGCCAGGGGCCACACTCCAACACTCAGACATCATTTACAGATAGCCAGGGGCACACTCCAACACTCAGACATAATTTACAGATAGCCAGGGGAACACTCCAACACTCAGACATCATTTACGGATAGCCAGGGGCCACACTCCAACACTCAGACATCATTTACAGATAGCCAGGGTCACACTCCAACACTCAGACATCATTTACAGATAGCCAGGGTCACACTCCAACACTCAGACATCATTTACAGACAGCCAGGGGAACACTCCAACACTCAGACATTATTTACAGATAGCCAGGGGAACACTCCAACACTCAGACATTATTTACAGACAGCCAGGGGAACACTCCAACACTCAGACATCATTACAGATAGCCAGGGGCACACTCCAACACTCAGACATCATTACAGATAGCCAGGGGCACACTCCAACACTCAGACATCATTACAGATAGCCAGGGGCACACTCCAACACTCAGACATCATTACAGACAGCCAGAGGCACACTCCAACACTCAGACATCATTACAGATAGCCAGGGGCACACTCCAACACTCAGACATCATTTACAGATAGCCAGGGGCACACTCCAACACTCAGACATCATTACAGACAGCCAGGGGCACACTCCAACACTCAGACATCATTACAGATAGCCAGGGGCACACTCCAACACTCAGACATCATTTACAGATAGCCAGGGGCACACTCCAACACTCAGACATCATTTACAAACAAGCATTTGTGTTTAGTGAGTCTGCTATATCAGAGGCAGTAGGGATGAACAGGGATGTTCTCTGTTTAGTGAGTCTGCTATATCAGAGGCAGTAGGGATGAACAGGGATGTTCTCTGTTTAGTGAGTCTGCTATATCAGAGGCAGTAGGGATGAACAGGGATGTTCTCTGTTTAGTGAGTCTGCTATATCAGAGGCAGTAGGGATGAACAGGGATGTTCTCTTTATAAGAGTGTGAATTAGACCATTTTCCTGTCCTGCTAAGCATTCAAAATGTAATTAGTACTTTTAGGAGTCAGGGAATATGTATGGAGTAAAAAGTACAGTATTTTCTTTAGGTATGTAGTGAAGTAAAAGTTGTCAAACATGTTTTTAAAAAGGTTGGAGTCATTAAAACTTATTTTTCAACCACTCCACAAATGTCTTGTTAACAATCTATAGTGTTGGCAAGTTGGTTAGGACATCTACTTTGGGCAAACTAGCTGTTTGCAGATGTAAGAAACACAAGCTAGTAGTGTAGTTACAGAACGCTAGTGGATTTATATTAAGAAGCAAAGTGAAAACAGCATTGTTGTCATCAACATTGTTGCATGTGCTGCATTGACCATGTAGACTGAACACAAGTGTCTCGTGGTTGAGGAACATCAAATGCTGCTCCTTGAGTGACAGGGGGCGTGGCTAGGTCTGTGTGGAAAGCTGTAACGGAGAGAAAAAGCGGAGAGAGTTGACTCAAGTAGCGAAGTACTTGCTGGAGTTCTGCAAAGATGTTTGTCCTTCTGGAAGGTTCTCCCGTCTCCACAGAGGAACTCTGGAGCTCTGTCAGACTGACCATGGGGGTTCTTGGTCACCTTCCAGACCAAGGCCCTTCTTCCCCAAATGCTCAGTTTGACTATCGGGTTCTTGGTCACCTCCCTGACTCATTTTTACACGCTTTGGTGTGATTCGGTCGGTTGATCAAAATCCACAAAGTTCCAATCTCAGGCCACAAGGCCACTGAGGCCACTGAGTTGGAATGGACTTTCTAGTCATCCTGTCTATGCTGTACAACTCTATACTCACAGTGGTCTTGGAAAGGGGGCTGAGCTCCATCCAGTGCTGTGTCTCCTCAGGGCCCAGCTGTCTGAGGGAGAGGACACACTCTGCCACCGTTCTCTTCCTGGGGTGGTGGGTCTGCAGCCGGAATACCAGAGCACTGCAACGCAGCTGCTGCAGCCGCAACGTAAACACAAAGGTCTCCATGAAGACTGTGTCCTAGGAGGGAGGAAGGGAGGGAGGGAGGGAGGGGAGAGAAGGAGAGAGGGAGGGAGGGAGGGAGGGAGGGAGGGAGGGAGGGAGGGAGGGAGGGAGGGAGGGAGGGAGGGAGGGAGGGAGGGAGGGAGGGAGGGAGGGAGGGAGGGAGGGAGGGAGGGAGGGAGGGAGGGAGGGAGGGAGCAGAGATAGAAGATTAGGATGGTACTACATTCTGACTAGTACCTGGTAGATTAGGTTGGTACTCCACTCTGACTAGTACCTGGTAGATTAGGCCACTCTGACTAGTACCTGGTAGATTAGGATGGTACTCCACTCTGACTAGTACCTGGTAGATTAGGCCACTCTGACTAGTACCTGGTAGATTAGGACGGTACTCCACTCTGACTAGTACCTGGTAGATTAGGATGGTACTCCACTCTGACTAGTACCTGGTAGATTAGGATGGTACTCCACTCTGATTAGTACCTGGTAGATTAGGCCACTCTGACTAGTACCTGGTAGATTAGGATGGTACTCCACTCTGATTAGTACCTGGTAGATTAGGCCACTCTGACTAGTACCTGGTAGATTAGGCCACTCTGACTAGTACCTGGTAGATTAGGCCACTCTGACTAGTACCTGGTAGATTAGGCCACTCTGACTAGTACCTGGTAGATTAGGCCACTCTGACTAGTACCTGGTAGATTAGGCCACTCTGACTAGTACCTGGTAGATTAGGACGGTACTCCACTCTGACTAGTACCTGGTAGATTAGGACGGTACTCCACTCTGACTAGTACCTGGTAGATTAGGATGGTACTCCACTCTGATTAGTACCTGGTAGATTAGGACGGTACTCCACTCTGACTAGTACCTGGTAGATTAGGATGGTACTCCACTCTGATTAGTACCTGGTAGATTAGGACGGTACTCCACTCTGACTAGTACCTGGTAGATTAGGATGGTACTCCACTCTGACTAGTACCTGGTAGATTAGGCCACTCTGACTAGTACCTGGTAGATTAGGATGGTACTCCACTCTGATTAGTACCTGGTAGATTAGGACGGTACTCCACTCTGACTAGTACCTGGTAGATTAGGCCACTCTGACTAGTACCTGGTAGATTAGGACGGTACTACATTCTGACTAGTACCTGGTAGATTAGGATGGTACTCCACTCTGATTAGTACCTGGTAGATTAGGACGGTACTACATTCTGACTAGTACCTGGTAGATTAGGATGGTACTCCACTCTGACTAGTACCTGGTAGATTAGGATGGTACTCCATTCTGACTAGTACCTGTAGATTAGGTCCACTCTGACTAGTACTGGTAGATAGGCTGGTACAACATTCTGACTAGTACCTGGTAGATTAGGACAGTACTCCACTCTGGATAGTACCTGGTAATTAGGACAGTACTCCACTCTGACTAGTACCTGGTAGATTAGGACAGTACTCCACTCTGACTAGTACCTGGTAGATTAGGACAGTACTCCACTCTGACTAGTACCTGGTAGTATGTTATCAGCAACAGCTCAACAACAGAACACACTCGCTACGACAAGAGGCTAAACTCCAGTGAGAACTAAAAGCCAGTGAAGCGGGAGCTCAGAGCCAGAATCTGTTGTCGTTGTCTGTTGTCTGTCTGTCTGCTGTCTGTCTGCTGTCCTGTCTGTCTGTCTGTCTGTCTGTCTGTCTGTCTGTCTGTCTGTCTGTCTGTCTGTCTGTCTGTCTGTCTGTCTGTCTGTCTGTCTGTCTGTCTGTCTGTCTGTCTGTCTGTCTGTCTGTCTGTCTGTCTGTCTGTCTGTCTGTCTGTCTGTCTGTCTGTCTGTCTGTCTGTCTGTCTGTCTGTCTGTCTGTCTGTCTGTCTGTCTGTCTGTCTGTCTGTCTGTCTGTCTGTCTGTCTGTCTGTCTGTCTGTCTGTCTGTCTGTCTGTCTGTCTGTCTGTCTGTCTGTCTGTCTGTCTGTCTGTCTGTCTGTCTGTCTGTCTGTCTGTCTGTCTGTCTGTCTGTCTGTCTGTCTGTCTGTCTGTCTGTCTGTCTGTCTGTCTGTCTGTCTGTCTGTCTGTCTGTCTGTCTGTCTGTCTGTCTGTCTGTCTGTCTGTCTGTCTGTCTGTCTGTCTGTCTGTCTGTCTGTCTGTCTGTCTGTCTGTCTGTCTGTCTGTCTGTCTGTCTGTCTGTCTGTCTGTCTGTCTGTCTGTCTGTCTGTCTGTCTGTCTGTCTGTCTGTCTGTCTGTCTGTCTGTCTGTCTGTCTGTCTGTCTGTCTGTCTGTCTGTCTGTCTGTCTGTCTGTCTGTCTGTCTGTCTGTCTGTCTGTCTGTCTGTCTGTCTGTCTGTCTGTCTGTCTGTCTGTCTGTCTGTCTGTCTGTCTGTCTGTCTGTCTGTCTG
>NC_034187.2:4710503-4743003 GCF_002021735.2 Oncorhynchus kisutch
GTCCATATAGTCGTATTCATTCTGATCTAGGATCTGCCCATATAGTCGTATTCATTCTGATCTAGGATCTGTCCATATAGTCGTATTCATTCTGATCTAGGATCTGTCCATATAATCTTATTCATTATGATCTAAAAGGCAAAACTGATTCTAGATCAGCACTCCTACTCAGAGACGCTTTGTGGATACATGACCAGGTTAGCCAATGTAATGCCCCGGGGAGATGATGGAAGAACGTTAGTTGCCAGAGAGAATAACTTTTACTTTCTCCCAGACAGAACATTTCCTCTCTATCAAACAGAAGGCAGATGTTAAATAACTTACCGGAGAACCTTCCTTGACGGAGCTCTTGAACTGTACTGGTTTGGTCATAGTGATGATGCCTTTAAAGCTAATCTGCTGCTGCTCACTGCTGTTCTGGACGAGGGACACATCCTTACACTGAGAGAAGGAGAGAAATAAGACTTAGAGGTCTGGCTACAGAGTTAGAGGCCCGGCTACAGAGTTAGAGGCCCGGCTACAGAGTTAGAGGCCCGGCTACAGAGTTAGAGGCCCGGCTACAGAGTTAGAGGCCCGGCTACAGAGTTAGAGGCCCGGCTACAGAGTTAGAGGACTGACTACAGAGTTAGAGGACCGGCTACAGAGTTAGAGGCCCGGCTACAGAATTAGAGGCCCGGCTACAGAGGTAGAGGTCTGACTACAGAGTTAGAGGACCGGCTACAGAGTTAGAGGCCCGGCTACAGAGTTAGAGGTCTGACTTCAGAGTTAGAGGCCCGGCTACAGAGTTAGAGGTCTGTCTACAGTAGGTATCATAGTGTATTTATTATACAGACACATCTATCCAAGTGTCTCAGGACTTCTCTTGTTTTTTGGCTGGAAGTAATTTATTTGTTAGTGTATCTACGTTGTGATCGTATTTTGTGATATGATCAGACCTTCTAATTTGTGATTGGAACGGAAGTGGTTCTTAATCTACTTTACATTTGAAAAATAAACTCAAAGTAGTGATTATTTCTCCTCAGTAAAACACTTCTCAGAAGTTAACAGAGTAGTGACTTGTGAGAGAGAGGAGAAATTGAGATGGAGTTTCTGGGTCCTGGTTTCTGGTCCAACAATCTGAGACAGAGGCTCCATTCAGTCACCTAGTAGGCAGGTACAATGGGCCCTTCAGTCCTATGGGTAGGTGGGTTCAGTCCCCTGGGTAGCACCTTCGTCCCGCGGCCTATAACCGTACCTGTACCAACGTGATCCACACCTGCTCCAGGGCCTCCTGGTAACTCAGCCGGACACACACCTTCCCCAAGTCTCTCTCATCTCCAGACAACGTGATGGACTCTACAAAGACAGACACATGTCGGTTCAATGGAAAACACCAACAGAGACATATCGGTTCAATGGAAAACACCAACAGAGACATGTCAGATCAATGGAAAACACCAACAGAGAGACATGTCAGATCAATGGAAAACACCAACAGAGAGACATGTCAGATCAATGGAAAACACCAACAGAGACATGTCAGATCAATGGAAAACACCAACAGAGAGACATGTCAGATCAATGGAAAACACCAACAGAGAGACATGTCAGATCAATGGAAAACACCAACAGAGACATGTCAGATCAATGGAAAACACCAACAGAGAGACATGTCAGATCAATGGAAAACACCAACAGAGAGACATGTCAGATCAATGGAAAACACCAACAGAGAGACATGTCAGATCAATGGAAAACACCAACAGAGACATGTCAGATCAATGGAAAACACCAACAGAGAGACATGTCAGATCAATGGAAAACACCAACAGAGAGACATGTCAGATCAATGGAAAACACCAACAGAGACATGTCAGATCAATGGAAAACACCAACAGAGACATGTCAGATCAATGGAAAACACCAACAGAGACATGTCAGATCAATGGAAAACACCAACAGAGAGATATGTCAGATCAATGGAAAACACCAACAGAGAGACATGTCAGATCAATGGAAAACAAGCTATTGAACATGAACAAATCCATCTGCATTTGTGCATTGTGAAATTCTTGATGTGTGTGTGTGTGTGTGTGTGTGCGTGCGTTAGGAAGTGGATTGTTGTCTTTGTTCTGTTGTCAGGGTTTAGTGTTTCCTTTATATTGGTTACCAAGGCTACGACTGGGGTGTGTGTGTGTGTGTAATGGTTACCAAGGCTACGGCTGTTCTCCAGGGAGTCCCTCTGGGAGGACGATGCACTGCTGCTCTGGACACTGGACACACTGTCGTAACGCTACAATGGGACACACACACACACACGTGTTAGGCCCTGGACACACTGTCATAATAAACACAGAGACAACCTTGCGTGACATTAAAACATGAAATCAACAGGACATGAACAGGATGTTCAAACAGACTGAGTATTATTATCTCTGCATGAATACACTACATATTACACTATTACACACTAGACTTCCCCCATATTACACTACACAGCAACAGATAGACTTCCCCCATATTACACTACACAGCAACAGATAGACTTCCCCCATATTACACTACACAGCAACAGATAGACTTCCCCCATATTACACTACACAGCAACAGATAGACTTCCCCCATATTACACTACACAGCAACAGATAGACTTCCCCCATATTACACTACACAGCAACAGCTCAACAGATAGACTTCCCCCATATTACACTACACAGCAACAGCTCAACAGATAGACTTCCCCCATATTACACTACACAGCAACAGCTCAACAGATAGACTTCCCCCATATTACACTACACAGCAACAGCTCAACAGATAGACTTCCCCCATATTACACTTCACAGCAACAGCTCAACAGATAGACTTCCCCCATATTACACTACACAGCAACAGCTCAACAGATAGACTTCCCCCATATTACACTACACAGCAACAGCTCAACAGATAGACTTCCCCCATATTACACTACACAGCAACAGCTCAACAGATAGACTTCCCCCATATTACACTACACAGCAACAGCTCAACAGATAGACTTCCCCCATATTACACTACACAGCAACAGATAGACTTCCCCCATATTACACTACACAGCAACAGCTCAACAGATAGACTTCCCCCATATTACACTACACAGCAACAGATAGACTTCCCCCATATTACACTACACAGCAACAGCTCAACAGATAGACTTCCCCCATATTACACTACACAGCAACAGATAGACTTCCCCCATATTACACTACACAGCAACAGCTCAACAGATAGACTTCCCCCATATTACACTACACAGCAACAGCTCAACAGATAGACTTCCCCCATATTACACTACACAGCAACAACTCAACAGATAGACTTCCCCCATATTACACTACACAGCAACAGCTCAACAGATAGACTTCCCCCATATTACACTACACAGCAACAGCTCAACAGATAGACTTCCCCCATATTACACTACACAGCAACAGCTCAACAGATAGACTTCCCCCATATTACACTACACAGCAACAGCTCAACAGATAGACTTGCCCCATATTACACTACACAGCAACAGCTCAACAGATAGACTTCCCCCATATTACACTACACAGCAACAGATAGACTTCCCCCATATTACACTTCACAGCAACAGATAGACGTCCCTGATATTACACTAAACAGCAACAGATAGACTTCCCCCAGATTACACTTCACAGCAACAGATAGACTTCCCCCATATTACACTTCACAGCAACAGATAGACTTCCCCCATATTACACTTCACAGCAACAGATAGACTTCCCCCATATTACACTTCACAGCAACAGATAGACTTCCCCCATATTACACTTCACAGCAACAGATAGACTTCCCCCATATTACACTAAACAGCAACAGATAGACTTCCCCCATATTACACTTCACAGCAACAGATAGACTTCCCCCATATTACACTACACAGCAACAGATAGACTTCCCCCATATTACACTTCACAGCAACAGATAGACTTCCCCCATATTACACTTCACAGCAACAGATAGACTTCCCCCATATTACACTTCACAGCAACAGATAGACTTCCCCCATATTACACTAAACAGCAACAGATAGACTTCCCCCATATTACACTTCACAGCAACAGATAGACTTCCCCCATATTACACTACACAGCAACAGATAGACTTCCCCCATATTACACTTCACAGCAACAGATAGACGTCCCTGATATTACACTACACAGCAACAGCTCAACAGCTAGACTTCCCCCATATTACACTTCACAGCAACAGATAGACGTCCCTGATATTACACTACACAGCAACAGCTCAACAGCTAGACTTCCCCGATAAGGCACGAGAGCAACTAACAATACGACACACTAAGCATCCAATCACAAAGTTCTGGCCCAGGTTCAACCAGGTACAGGATGTGTCCCTACGTCCTTTATAGTGAACTACTGTTTGTCCAGGGCCCATAGGTCACTACGTAGGGAATAGGGAGCAATTTAGGATGCAAGCCTAATATCAGTACACTGTGAAACACGTAGTCAAACTGAAGTTTATCACATTATTTATCACGAGGTTCTGTTTCGATAGATTGTAATATTTATTGTGTTTTTTTTTTTTTTGGGGGGGGGGGGGGGGGGGCGAGACATGAGACCAAAAGTAGTCATAACAAATGCACACTATCAATATATACCTGGTAACCAACGGTGTTGTTGATGACTGGCGATTACGGCGCAATACAATACCCCTTATATTACTAATACAGCCAAGAGGACCCCACCCAGACCAGCCCTAACCAAACCCTTACATATTATTGTGATGGATTACCACTTCATTCAACACAATCAACAGAGCTTTGAGCCGTCTTTCAGAGGGCCGAGAGGTGAGTGACGGTCAATGGAAACCATGAATGTGGCCGAGCGGGGGGGGGGGGTGACGCACAACGACTTTACATGTGGACGACGGGAACACAAAGATATGGCAGCTCATAGGTGGATTTAGGCTTTGGCATCACACTGAATGTGTCAGAGGCAAACAATACAGGTGGTTTGGTTATTGCATAAACATCCTCACTCACTTGTATGTGGCTGGGAGGGTTGGAGTTGGACAAGTCAAACAGGGATTTGCTCAGATTCCCAGTCGTCACATTCCCACCTGAAAGCCAAGCAAACTGTATTAAGCTAAGATACCTTTTCCCCAAATGTGAAAGCTAAGCAAATAGTTACTAAGACACAGGAAAATCTCAGTATTTGCAATATGATGACGGGATTCTTTTCTCTTTATGATTTTACAGTACACTAGGGGTCAGGGGTGATATTACAGTACACTAGGGGTCAGGGGTCAGGGGTGATATTACAGTACACTAGGGGTCAGGGGTGATATTACAGTACACTAGGGGTCAGGGGTCAGGGGTGATATTACAGTACACTAGGGGTCAGGGGTGATTTTACAGTACACTAGGGGTCAGGGATCAGGGGTGATTTTACAGTACACTAGGGGTCAGGGGTGATATTACAGTACACTAGGGGTCAGGGGTCAGGGGTGATATTACAGTACACACCTGATCCACAGGTCCTGGTCTCTCCTCACATATAAACCAATATGAGCTGGTATGACTTTTCTTATCCGTGATATTACAGTACACTAGGGGTCAGGGGTGAAATACAGTACACTAGGGGTCAGGGGTGAAATACAGTACACTAGGGGTCAGGGGTGAAATACAGTACACTAGGGGTCAGGGGTGATATTACAGTACACTAGGGGTCAGGGGTGAAATACAGTACACTAGGGGTCAGGGGTGAAATACAGTACAGGGTTAGGGGTCAGGGGTGATATTACAGTACAGGGTAAGGGGTCAGGGTGATATTACAGTACAGGGTAAGGGGTCAGGGGTGATATTACAGTACAGGGTAAGGGGTCAGGGTGATATTACAATACAGGGTCAGAGTGATATTACAGTACAGGGTTAGGGGTCAGGATGATATTACAATACAGGGTTAGGGGTCAAGGTGATATTACAGTACAGGGTTAGGGGTCAGGGGTGATATTACAGTACAGGGTTAGGGGTCAAGGGTGATATTACAGTACACACCTGATTCTGAGCCCCGGGGACTCTTTTTCAGATTGCTGTGTCGTGTTGTTCCGGGAGACATGTTGGGGGAGGAGTCGGGGTTATAGACTATGTGACTGGCCTCTGACAGCTCCTCCTTCCTCTCTGCATAGGTGCTCCTGGCTGAACCTGGGGTACATAGAGGTTAGAGGTCACAGGTCAGAAGTTACATAACACATCCCCTAAACCTGGGATACACAGAGGTTAGAGGTCACAGGTCAGAGGTTAGCTAACACATCCCCTAAACCTGGGATACATAGAGGTCACAGGTCAGAAGTTATATAACACATCACCTAAACCAGGGGTACACACAGAAAGATTATTGCCATAATCAATACAGGATGTACATTATGATATTAGCAATAAAACATGACTTGATATATATTTTCGCTCTGAGAAAAGCCCAGACAATGGTGGTTGTAAAAAATGTCCACATTTGTGACAGTAAAGACACTGATTGATTGACTTCATACATACTGTGTAGCCCTGGTGTCTGGTAGCCAAGGTAACGTGATCCTCGTGGTTGGATGTAGGAAGGTTTGAACGTGGGGAGGACAAAGGGGATCTCTTTTCCATCCAAGGGGAGTTTAGAGAGGAGATAGTCCTCTGATACCCCTACACCCTTCCTGGGGCCACCTGATATAGCTCTGGCAGGGGGCATCTTCATTGTAATCACTACAAAGTAGAATAAACCATTATTTTTCCTCAGAGGGACTTCAGTTTACTAAGTAGTAGACATCCATCACATTTTATGGACGGGGCGGCAGGGTAGCCTAATGGTGAGAGCGTTGGACTAGTAACTGAAAGGTTGCAAGTTTGAATCCCCGGAGCCGACAAGGTAAAAATCTGTCGTTCTGCCCCCCTAACCCACTGTTCCTAGGCCGTCGTTATAAAAAATAATTTGTTCTTAATCGACTTGCCTGGTAAAATAAATCAGGCTGTAAACTATCTGGTACTACATCAAAAAGAGGGAAAAATAACACAAAGGATAAAGGCTAATCAATGTATTTTCTTGAATAAACATTTGATAAATGGGTGATATAATATAAGCTAAGGAGTAATCCAATAGGCTATATATTTATTGTTTATATGTATAAAATTAACAATTTACCTTGCTGTTCTATCTCAGCGTCCTTGCCTAGGAAGGTCTTGCAGCAGTGCTTGATGCATTCCATTGCCATGCTGTAATAGAGTCGTAATCAGAGTACACAGCAGAATAAACAGCAGCTCGCTTTAAGAAAGTTTCTGAGAATTTACATTCAAATAACTGACTGCGATTTATCTTTCTGACGACAGAATCGTTCAAGAAATGAATTGACAGGAGTCAGCTATATCTTCTGATGAGAAGAGATACATAGGTAGAAACGATTCCTAGACATTTCAGCAATTATTATCATCTCACAATAACCACATTAACCAAACTAAAACAAATGTATGAAAACCTGCTAAGCAGATATTCCCGCCCCGGGAAGACGCACAACTTCTTTCAGTACTTCTCTATAGAACAGCTGGAATAGTGGGTATTCTCCCAAACTGTCCTCGTCCTTAACTTCCACTGGAACCACAGACACGTTTCAGGTCCTAGTGCCCGTCGAGTTTAAGGCTGGTTGGTTCCGTTGACATGGTTCCTCTCTCTCCGCTAATGCCCTTCAAACGAGACGTTCTCAAGATTAACAAGCTTCCTTCTCCAAAAACAAAATTAATAATAAACATGTGCAGGAGTCTCAATTGCTTCCTTAATAAAGAAAAAGAATGGTATAGTATGTTCATGTGATCTCCATGTTATAGTCTGTTCATGTGATCTCCATGTTATAGTCTGTTCATGTGATCTCCATGTTATAGTCTGTTCATGTGATCTCCATGTTATAGTCTGTTCATGTGATCTCCATGTTATAGTCTATTCATGTGATCTCCATGTTATAGTCTATTCATGTGATCTCCATGTTATAGTCTGTTCATGTGATCTCCATGTTATAGTCTATTCATGTGATCTCCATGTTATAGTCTATTCATGTGATCTCCATGTTATAGTCTGTTCATGTGATCTCCATGTTATAGTCTATTCATGTGATCTCCATGTTATAGTCTATTCATGTGATCTCCATGTTATAGTCTGTTCATGTGATCTCCATGTTATAGTCTATTCATGTGATCTCCATGTTATAGTCTGTTCATGTGATCTCCATGTTATAGTCTATTCATGTGATCTCCATGTTATAGTCTGTTCATGTGATCTCCATGTTATAGTCTGTTCATGTGATCTCCATGTTATAGTCTATTCATGTGATCTCCATGTTATAGTCTATTCATGTGATCTCCATGTTATAGTCTATTCATGTGATCTCCATGTTATAGTCTGTTCATGTGATCTCCATGTTATAGTCTATTCATGTGATCTCCATGTTATAGTCTGTTCATGTGATCTCCATGTTATAGTCTATTCATGTGATCTCCATGTTATAGTCTATTCATGTGATCTCCATGTTATAGTCTATTCATGTGATCTCCATGTTATAGTCTGTTCATGTGATCTCCATGTTATAGTCTGTTCATGTGATCTCCATGTTATAGTCTGTTCATGTGATCTCCATGTTATAGTCTATTCATGTGATCTCCATGTTATAGTCTGTTCATGTGATCTCCATGTTATAGTCTGTTCATGTGATCTCCATGTTATAGTCTGTTCATGTGATCTCCATGTTATAGTCTGTTCATGTGATCTCCATGTTATAGTCTGTTCATGTGATCTCCATGTTATAGTCTGTTCATGTGATCTCCATGTTATAGTCTGTTCATGTGATCTCCATGTTATAGTCTGTTCATGTGATCTCCATGTTATAGTCTGTTCATGTGATCTCCATGTTATAGTCTGTTCATGTGATCTCCATATGAGCATGTATTACCCTGATCAGAAGTATCCTCATTTGACCTCCCAGTGTTGGCCACTATTGGCTTTTGTTGCTAATCCCCAAAATCATTACATAAGAAGAATAACTTTGACATGGCATTGTTACATAAGAAGAATAACTTTGACCAGATGCAGCATTCAGATCCAGTACGTTTTATTTGACTGACCAGGTTCACTTACAGGTTGATACTGGAGAGGACTGACCAGGTTCACTTACAGGTTGATGCTGGAGAGGACTGACCAGGTTCACATACAGGTTGTTACTGGAGAGGACTGACCAGGTTCACTTACAGGTTGATACTGGAGAGGACTGACCAGGTTCACATACAGGTTGATGCTGGAGAGGACTGACCAGGTTCACATACAGGTTGTTACTGGAGAGGACTGACCAGGTTCACATACAGGTTGATACTGGAGAGGACTGACCAGGTTCACATACAGGTTGATACTGGAGAGGACTGACCAGGTTCACTTACAGGTTGATACTGGAGAGGACTGACCAGGTTCACTGGTCAATCCTCTCGTGAACAGAGAGAAGAGGAGACAGACAGCATCGCATCTCACATCTCATTACACCTTCTGGAAACACCTGAGCTCAATTTCGAGTCTCACAGCAAAGGGTCTTGAATACTTACGGAAATAAGGTATCTGTTTTTAAATTTTTAATAGATTTGCAAAAGAAAAAAACAGTTTTTACTTTGTCAGTATGGGGTATTGTGTGTAGATTGATAAGGAAAACAAACAATTTAATCAATTTTAAAATAACGTAACAAAATATGGAAAAAGTCAAAGGGGTCTGAATACTTTGCGGATTCAATAAGAAAGTGGAATATACTGGCAACATGCCTTTCCCTTCCGCATAGCAGTGGTTAAGTTAAAACCACTTCCTACATTCCTACACACAAATCATGATTTATGGTTTCAGATCAAACACTGACGAATCATGAGCACACAGAGGATTCAGCACAGTATTATACGCCACAGTGTACCTTGGAAAGATTCCATCACCGTCTTTGCAGTAGATTATTACACACCAAAAAAACAAATAGCTGAGGACACCTCTAATCTCAGAGAACACAATCAGAATCTAGCAGAGTAGAGCATCTCTAACGCAACACACTCTTAGTGCCCCATCTCCTGGCCAACTATACCAAGCGCATACTGGATCCTGGACTTCCTGACGGGCCGCTCCTCAGGTGGTCAGGGTAGGCAACAATACATCAGCCACGCTGTAGAACGCTCCTCCCGCCTTCCCTCCCACCCTCCAAAGAACGCTCCTAACCTCCTTCCCTCCCACCCTCCAGCAGAACTCTCCTCCCTCCCACTCTCCAGCAGAACTCTCCTCCCTCCCACCCTCCCGTATAACTCTCCTCCCTCCCTCCTGTAGAACGCTCCTCCCTCTCCCTCATTTGGAACGCTCCTCCCTCCCTCTCCCTCATGTAGAAAGCTCCTCCCTCCCTCCCTCTCCCTCATGTAGAACGCTCCTCCCTCCCTCATCTAAAACTCTCCTCCCTCCCTCCCTCCCTCGCTCCCTCCCTCCCTCGCTCCCTCCCTCTCCCTCTTGTAGAATGCCCCTCCCTCCCTCCCGTAGAATGCTCCTCCCTCCCTCCCTCCCGTAGAATGCTCCTCCCTCCCTCCCTCTCCCTCCTGTAGAGCACCCCTCCCTCCCTCTCCATCTTGTAGAATGCTCCTCCCTCCCTCCCTCGCCCTCCTGTAGAGTGCTCCTCCCTCCCTCCCTCTCCCTCTTGTAGAATGCTCCCTCCCTCACCCTCATGTAGAACTCTCGTCCCTCGTTGCCCGGTCCTTTGATCTGGAAGATGTAGAAAGCTCCAGGGTATCTGGTAGTGGCCTGCATCTGGAAGATATAGAAAGCTCGAGGGTATCTGGTAGTGGCCTGCATCTGGAAGATGTAGAAAGCTCCAGGGTATCTGGTAGTGGCCTGCATCTGGAAGATGTAGAAAGCTCCAGGGTATCTGGTGGTGGCCTGCATCTGGAAGATGTCTGCTGGGATGCTGCGGCCTGAGGACAGGTCCATGTGACGGTAAAGGATGGTGAAGGGCCTGTCTCTACAAGCTGGGTTCTCAGTACTACACATACACTGACTGGAGAGAGGGAGGAATGGGATTGGGGGGGAGATGTATCACTTAGAGAGGGAGGAATGGGATTGGGGGGGTGTATCACTTAGAGAGGGAGGAATGGAATTGGGGGGGGAGATGTATCACTTAGAGAGGGAGGAATGGAATTGGGGGGGAGATGTATCACTTAGAGAGGGAGGAATGGGATTGGGGGGGATGTATCACTTAGAGAGGGAGGAATGGGATTGGGGGGTGTATCACTTAGAGAGGGAGGAATGGGATTGGGGGGGTGTATCACTTAGAGAGGGAGGAATGGGATTGGGGGGGGTGTATCACTTAGAGAGGGAGGAATGGGATTGGGGGGGATGTATCACTTAGAGAGGGAGGAATGGGATTGGGGGGGATGTATCACTTAGAGAGGGAGGAATGGGATTGGGGGGGATGTATCACTTAGAGAGGGAGGAATGGGATTGGGGGGGTGTATCACTTAGAGAGGGAGGAATGGGATTGGGGGGAGGGGGGAGAGATGTATCACTTAGAGAGGGAGGAATGGGATGGGGGGGAGAGATGTATCACTTAGAGAGGGAGGAATGGGATTGGGGGGAGAGATGTATCACTTAGAGAGGGAGGAATGGGATTGGGGGGGGATGTATCACTTAGAGAGGGAGGAATGGGATTGGGGGGAGGGGGGAGATGTATCACTTAGAGAGGGAGGAATGGGATTGGGGGGAGAGATGTATCACTTAGAGAGGGAGGAATGGGATTGGGGGGGGGATGTATCACTTAGAGAGGGAGGAATGGGATTGGGGGGAGAGATGTATCACTTAGAGAGGGAGGAATGGGATTGGGGGGGGGGGTGTATCACTTAGAGAGGGAGGAATGGGATTGGGGGGGAGATGTATCACTGAGAGAGGGAGGAATGGGATTGGGGGGAGATGTATCACTGAGAGAGGGAGGAATGGGATTGGGGGGGAGATGTATCACTGAGAGAGGGAGGAATGGGATTGGGGGAGAGATGTATCACTGAGAGAGGGAGGAATGGGATTGGGGGAGAGATGTATCACTGAGAGAGGGAGGAATGGGATTGGGGGAGAGATGTATCACTGAGAGAGGGATAAATATCACTTGAACTCTTGTGTTCATGTTCATAAAGCATCAGAGTAGGAGAGTACTGATCTTGGATCAGATCCCCCCCTCTTGTCCATGTCACAAAATTAATTATTATCGAAAATACTAAACTGATCCGAGATCAGCACTCCTAATCTGAGATGCATTTATGCATTCCAATGAGAGTGAGTAGAAAAGAAGTAGTGAGTAGAATTACACAACCACAGTCCAAGACAGACAGACTGGCTATGTGTATGTTCTTAGTCCAAGACAGACAGACTGGCTATGTGTATGTTCTTAGTCCAAGACAGACAGACTGGCTATGTGTATGTTCTTAGTCCAAGACAGACAGACTGGCTATGTGTATGTTCTTAGTCCAAGACAGACAGACTGGCTATGTGTATGTTCTCAGTCCAAGACAGACAGACTGGCTATGTGTATGTTCTCAGTCCAAGACAGACAGACTGGCTATGTGTATGTTCTCAGTCCAAGACAGATATACACAGAGTGTACAAAACATTAAGAACACCTTCCTAATATTGAGTTGCACCCCCCCCCCCCCTTTTGCCTTTTGCGTGGACTCCACAAGGAGTCGCGAGCGTTCCACAGAGATGCTGGCCCATGTTGACTCCAATGCTTCCCACAGTTGTGTAAAAAAAAAAACCACAGCAGCTTTGCAATTCTTGACACACACAATCTGGTGTGTCTGCCAACTACTACCATTCCCTGTTCAAAGGCATTTAAATATGTTGTCTTGCCCATTCACCCTCTGAATGGCACACATACACAATCCATGTCTCAATTGTCTCAAGGCTTAAAAATCCTTCTTTAATCACCTGTCTCCTCCCCTTCATCTACACTGATTGAAGTGGATTTAACAAGTGACATCAATAAGGGATCATAGCTTTCACCTGGATTCACCTGGATTCACCTACGTCATGGAAAGAGCATGCGTTCACAATGTCAGTGTCGGGCGGCAGGGTAGCCTAGTGGTTAAGAGCGTTGGACTAGTAACCTAACTGACTTGCCTAGTTAAATAAAGGTAAAAAAATATATTTTTTTTAAAACATAACCATAGTCTAAAACACAGACAGACAGTATTGGTTCTCATTTGTCATGGAGTTCAACGTACGGTGGATCACATTTTAGCAGATCCAAGCATGTATAGCCCCCCTTGAAATTCAAACATACTTGTGCTGTTGTACACGTGTTGTTACCAGTCTCACACTCATTGATAACTTCAGAATCAAAAACACACAACAATTCACGTCAGTTAGACAGCAATCGTCCAATTATTATCACACAACAAAGGGGTTGCCAATGACATTTACAATTGATTGTGAACCATGTTGACAACAGTATGTCTGGTTGGTCAGGGAATGAATCTCAAATGAGTCCTCCTTTTCACCATTTGAGAAGGAGGCAAGGAAAGAGGACTTGAGGAATCAAGGAAAATACTTTTGAGATTCGCCCACAAAGTAAGGTCCATCAGAAATGGTATCCAATTCCTAATACGGCGCATTACTTTTCTCCCAGAATTCTCTGCACTAACAGTGGATATCATCCGTATTCACCACCACCACCCCCTTTGACTTCTAAACATTTTATTGTTTAACAAAGTGAGGTTAAAATGGATTTAAATTGTAATGTTTTGTCAACAATCTACACACAATACTCTTTAATGTCATAGTGGAAGAAAAATGTTTTTATTTTTATAAAGATTCATTTAAAATAAAACAATGTACCTTTATTAGATAAGTATTCCCCCCTTTATCTACTTCCTCAGAGAGAGATGAGGCCCTTTATCTACTTCCTCAGAGCGATGAGGTCCTTTATCTACTTCCTCAGAGAGAGATGAGGCCCTTTACCTACTTCCTCAGAGAGAGATGAGGCCCTTTATCTACTTCCTCAGAGAAAGATGAGGCCCTTTATCTACTTCCTCAGAGAGAGATGAGGCCCTTTATCTCCTTCCTCAGAGAGAGATGAGGCCCTTTATCTACTTCCTCAGAGAGAGATGAGGCCCTTTATCTACTTCCTCAGAGAAAGATGAGGCCCTTTATCTCCTTCCTCAGAGAGAGATGAGGCCCTTTATCTACTTCCTCAGAGCGATGAGGTCCTTTATCTACTTCCTCAGAGAGAGATGAGGCCCTTTACCTACTTCCTCAGAGAGAGATGAGGCCCTTTATCTACTTCCTCAGAGAAAGATGAGGCCCTTTATCTACTTCCTCAGAGAGAGATGAGGCCCTTTATCTCCTTCCTCAGAGAGAGATGAGGCCCTTTATCTACTTCCTCAGAGAGAGATGAGGCCCTTTATCTCCTTCCTCAGAGAGAGATGAGGCCCTTTATCTCCTTCCTCAGAGAGAGATGAGGCCCTTTATCTACTTCCTCAGAGAGAGATGAGGCCCTTTATCTCCTTCCTCAGAGAGAGATGAGGCCCTTTATCTACTTCCTCAGAGAGAGATGAGGCCCTTTATCTACTTCCTCAGAGAGATGAGGCCCTTTATCTACTTCCCCAGAGTCAGATGGACTGGTGGATATCATGTTTATGTCTCTGTGTCCAGTAAGAAAAAAGTTAGTGCTAGTTTTACGAGCCAATGCTAACTATCATTAGCGCAATGACTGGAAGTCTATGGGTATCTGCTAGCGCTAACGCTAGTTAGCAATTGCACTAACGCTAGTTACTAGTTAGCAATTGCGCTAAAGCTAGTTAGCAATTGCACTAACGCTAGTTACTAGTTAGCAATTGCGCTAACGCTAGTTAGCAATTGCGCTAACACTAGTTAGCAACGTCCTTCAAACTACAGGCTAATACATAGAAGGTATCCTCAAGTTCATCTGACTCTGGGGAAGTAGATAAAGGGCTCTGCCAAAATCCAGAAATTTCCCTTTAAGTCAAAACTGTAACTTGGTGTAACGGATGTCGCACCGCTAACTAAGCTAGCCGTTTCACATCCGTTACATTGGCCACTAAGGAACATTCACCGACTTCTTGGTAGGCAACTCCAGCGTAGAATTAGCCTTGTGTTGTAGGTCATTATCCTGCTGAAAGGTGAATTCCTTAGGTTTTCCTCTAGGATTTTGCACGTGCTTAGCTCCATCCCGTTTATTTTTATCCTGAAAAACTCCCTAGTCTTTGCCTATGTCAAGCATACCCATAACATGATGCAGCCATCACCATGCTTGAAAATAAGGAGGCAGTTACTCAGTGATGTGTTGTGTTGGATTTGTCCCAAACAGAAGGCTTTGCATTTAGGCATAAAAAAAATGGCCTTGTGTTTTTCCAAAGTATTACTTTAGTGTCTTGTTGTATACAGGATGAATGTTTTGTATTTTCCACAGTATTACTTTAGTGTCTTGTTGTATACAGGATGAATGTTTTGTATTTTCCACAGTATTACTTTAGTGTCTTGTTGTATACAGGATGAATGTTTTGTATTCTGTAGATGTTTTTCACTCTCGCCATTTAGGACATTATTGTTGAGTCACTACAATGTTGTTGATCCATCCTCAGTTTTCTACCATCACAGCCATTGAACTCTGTAGAGGTTTTAAAATCACCATTGGCTGCAGCTCAGTACAGAAGGACGATTATCTTTGACGTGTCTGGGTGGTTTAATACATCATCCACGGCATAACTATTACCGCGCTTAAAGATAATCATTTGCAAAATTTTCTAAAAACCTTTTTTTGCTTTGTCATTATGGGGAAATAGTCTGAGTAGCCATTTGATTTGCTGATCAGGAGTCTTATGGCGTGGGGGTATAAGCTATTTAGGAGCCTTTTGGACCTAGACTTGGTGCTCCGGTAACGCTTGCCATGCGGTAGCAGAGAGAACAGTCTATGACTAGGGTGACTGGAGTCTTTGACAATTTTTAGGGCCTTCCTCTGACACCACTTGGTATAAAGGTCCTGGATGGCAGGAAACTTGGCCCCCAGGATGTACTGGGCCGTACGCTCTACCCTCTGTAGTGCCTTGCGGTCGGAGGCCGAGCAGTTGCCATACCAGGCAGTGATGCAAACCACCAGGATGCTCTCGATGGTGCAGCTGTAAAGGCTAGTTGTTCTGAGTATAGAGGCTCGTAGATCTGAGTTGCAGCGTATAGAGGCTAGTTGTTCTGAGTTGCAGCGTATAGATGCTAGCTGTTCTGAGTTGCAGCGTATAGAGGCTAGCTGTTCTGAGTTGCAGGGTATAGACGCTAGTTGTTCTGAGTTGCAGCGTATAGAGGCTAGTTGTTCTGAGTTGCAGCATATAGAGGCTAGCTGTTCTGAGTTGCAGCGTATAGAGGCTAGTTGATCTGAGTTGCAGCGTATAGAGGCTAGTTGTTCTGAGTTGCAGCGTATAGAGGCTAGCTGTTCTGAGTTGCAGCGTATAGAGGCTAGTTGATCTGAGTTGCAGCGTATAGAAGCTAGTTGTTCTGAGTTGCAGCGTATAGAGGCTAGTTGTTCTGAGTTGCAGCGTATACAGAGGCTAGCTGTTCTGAGTTGCAGCGTATAGAGGCTAGCTGTTCTTTGCTGAGGAGGTCAAGGTGGAAAATGGTGGAAATTCAAAATACCCGGAGATGCTTGTGGAGATCATGAAACATATTAAGCTGATAAATCAGTGGTTTTTGGCTGAAACTCAAAGGCAGCGTCTCAAATGGCACCGATTCCACGTAACGTGCACTACTTTTGACCGGAACCCTATGGGCAACTCATGGAACCCTATGGGAACCTTATAGAATGCTATGGTCCCTATGGGAACCCTATGAGCCCTATGGAAACCTCATGGAACCCTATGGGCCCTATGGAACCTTATGGAACCTCATGGAACCCTGGTCAAAAGTAGTGCAATGTGAACAGGGAATAGGGTGCAATTGAGACGCAGCCAATAGCGTCAACTCAAAAGGAGGAGACAGACCTACATACCTTTGAGGGGTTGTAATACCTTTATTTTATCAAAACAACCAACATAGAAAGTCACTAGTTATCTGAGTGTTCTTCCATTTTATTGTTTTTTCCCCCCCAAAAAATAATTAATTACCACTTCTCTGAGGGGTTACCTAATGATTCATTGAGACTGCATCTTTAACATGTTTTGGGGAGTATGAGGATATATTATTTAATATTATTTGACTATTTTATCTCAGAAGTATGGGTGGAAATCATTTTCCAGCAGTTGACTGTGGAGGATAATCCTAGAAAAATGTAGAGCTAATTTGACAGAGTTGGCAAGAGGTAAAGCTTTTTAATGTGCAGTTGTTTTTACAACTTTGTAAATATATATTTGTATTTAATAATTTACAAACCAAATCATATAACCTTTATATCATAATAGCAAAATTGGTAGACACTTTGGACAGTACTTCCAGAACTGCCTTAATTATTATTAAAATATCACCCATTTACACACACACTACCAGTCTAAAGTCTGAACACACTGACTCATTCAAGGTTTTTAAAATTTATTTTTTACTATTTTCTACATTGTAGAATAATAGTGAAGACATCAAAAACTATAAAATAACAAATAATGAATCATGTAGTTGCCAAAAAAATGCAAATATATTTTATATTTGAGATTCTTCAAAGTAGCCACCCTTTTGCCTTGATGACAGCTTTGCACACTCTTGGCATTCTCTCAACCAGCTTCATGAGGTAGTCACCTGGAATGCATTTCAATTAACAGGTGTGACTTTTTAAAAGTGAATTTGTGGAATTTCTTTCCTTCTTAATGTGTTTGAGCCAATCTGTTGTGTTGTGACAAGGTAGGGGTGGTATACAGAAGATAGCCCTATTTGGTAAAAGACCAAGTCCATATTATGTCAAGAACAGCTCAAATAAGCAAAGAGAAACGACCGTCCATTACTTTAAGACATGAAGGTCCATCAATACGGAACATTTCATTTCAAGAACTACATTTGTTTTTCAAGTGCAGTGGCAAAAATGATCAAATGCTACGATGAAACTGGCTCTAATGAGGACCGCCACAGGAAAGGAAGACCCAGAGTTACCTCTCCTGCAGAGGATAAGTTCATTAGAGTCACCAGCCTCAGAAATTGCAGCCCAAATAAATGCTTCACAGAGTTCACGTTAGACATATCAACTGTTCAGAGGAGACTGGGTGAATCAGGCATTCAGTCGAACTGCTGCAAAGAAACCACTACCAAAAGGACACTAATAAGAAGACCTGTTTGGGCCAAGAAACACGAGCAACGGACGTTAGAGAAATCTGTCCGTTGCCCTGATGAGTCCAAATTTGAGATTTTTGGTTCCAACAGCCGTGTCTTTCTTTGTGAGACGCAGAGAAGGTGAACGGATGATCTCCGCATGTGTGGTTCCCACCGTGAAGCATGGAGGAGGTGGTGTGATGGTGCTTTACTGTCTGATTTATTTAGAATTCAAGACACACTTAACCAGCATGGCTACCACAGCATTCTGCAGCGATACACCATCCCATCTGGTTTGCGCTTAGTGGGCGTATCATTTGTTTTTCAAAAGGACAATGAACCAACACACCTCAAGGCTGTGTAAGGGCTATTTGACCAAGAAGGAGAGTGATGGATTACTGCATCAGATGACCTGGCCTCCACAATCACCCAACCTCAACCCAATTGAGATGGTTTGGAATGAGTTGGACTGTAGAGTGAAGGAAAGCAGCCAACAAGTGCTCAGCATATGTGGGAAGTCAATCAAGATTGTTGGAAAAGCAATCCAGGTGAAGCTAGTTGAGAGAATGTCAAGAGTGTGCAAAGCTGTCATCAAGGCAAAAGGGTGGCTACTTTAAAGAATCTAAAATATATTCGGATTTGTTTAACACTTTTCTGGTTACTACATGATTCCACGTGTTATTTCATAGTTTTGATGTCTTCACTAATATGGAAAATGGTAAAAATAAAGAAAAACCCTTGAATGAGTAGGTGTGTCCAAACTTTTGACTGATACTGTGTGTGTATGTGTGTATGTATATATATATATATATAGCACTGTATGTTGAATACATACAGCAGTGTTATATAATGTGTCCAAATAGCACCCTATTCCCTACAGTGTACTATATTTGACCAAGGCTCTGGTAGGGATCATAGGGATTAGGGTGCCATTTTGCCGGATCAGACAGATTATCCTGAAGGCCTATGGCTAAAATGAAAGAATACAAAACATAACATTTAGTAACTCCTACATCCCCCAATTGTCCAACCAGTCATATTTAGAAGAGATGTTCTCCTTCAATCACATACGCGTCACATGACACAGCTATACCCAGGAGTCATTGACAATATACCGTGGCAGAAAAAAAGTTAAAGACAGAGTGAGTGGGAGGGACACTGTGGGCATTGAACAGCAAGTCCTGATTCTACCTCATCTCCTTAAAGGAGATTTCTTTCTCTAGCTCAAACAACCAAAAACGTATGTACCAACAAAAGATTTCCCCTTTAACTTTAATAGTGTCAACGTAATATCAACCCGACAACAAACTGACAGTTAAATCAGAGAGGGTCTGCCTGACATGTCCTGCTGTTTGGAGGTTAGAAGAACCATCATCCTGTGTAGAAGTTAGTAGAACCATTATCCTGTGTAGAAGTTAGTAGAACCATTATCCTGTGCAGAATTTAGTAGAACCCTCATCCTGTGCAGAATTTAGTAGAACCCTCATCCTGTGCAGAATTTAGTAGAACCCTCATCCTGTGCAGAATTTAGTAGAACCCTCATCCTGTGCAGAAGTTAGTAGAACCTCATCCTGTGCAGAAGTTAGTAGAACCCTCATCCTGTGCAGAAGTTCGTAGAACCCTCATCCTGTGCAGAAGTTCGTAGAACCCTCATCCTGTGCAGAAGTTCGTAGAACCCTCATCCTGTGCAGAAGTTCGTAGAACCCTCATCCTGTGCAGAAGTTAGTAGAACCATCACTGAGGGACTGTTGGAAGAAAGCACTACACAGTAATAACGGTCCTCCTCCATCTCAGTCTGTGTATACGCTCCTCCTGATTGGATGAGGAGCTTTGAGTGACAGGCCGTGGCTCCAATCACTGCTTGAGTAAGTCTTTGAGCACCTGCCCGCCGCTCTCAGCGGAGACGGGCACGGGGGTGAAGGTAGGCAGGTTGTCTGAGATGGGTTTCATTAGGAGGTGGTGGTGTCCTCCCGAAGCACTGGAACTACCGCTCCCATGATGCATCAGCGGTACGGCCGCAGAGCGGGGAGCCAGGAAAGGGTTGGACTCCCCGGCTGCTCTCTGTCCCCTGCCGGCTGCCGCCCCTCCTGAGGAGGAAACAGAGGTTAGAGGTCAGAGGTCGGGAATAAGCTGGAGGCGGCAGGGGTTGAGATGGCCCGGAACCTTGAGATTTGTTTGTTAACTTAAGATGTAAACAAACAAGTCTCTACAGAGGTTCTGGCTAGGGGTGAGACTGAGGGCAGAGGAGTCTGGGTAGAAGGGTCCAGGTATGGTTGATATTCTGAACCATCCTACTGGGAGAAACTGCTGCTGTGCTGTCTCCCATCAGCTCTCACTCAACCCTGGTCAGATCATTCATATTTCATGCAACATGGGTTCTTCTGCCCTCAGTCTCAACCCTAGTCAGAATCATTGCTACCCTGGAACAATATTACCATGACAACATTACCATGACAGCATTACCTCACCCTGGAACAATATTACCATGACAGCATTACCTCACCCTGGGGAAATATTACCATGACAGCATTACCTCACCCTGGAACAATATTACCATGACAGCATTACCTCACCCTGGAACAATATTACCATGACAGCATTACCTCACCCTGGAACAATATTACCATGACAGCATTACCTCACCCTGGAACAATATTACCATGACAGCATTACCTCACCCTGGAACAATATTACCATGACAGCATTACCTCACCCTGGAACAATATTACCATGACAACATTACCTGGAACAATATTACCAAGACAACATTATTTCACCCTGGAACAATATTACCATGACAACATTACCTGGAACAATATTACCATGACAGCATTACCTCACCCTGGAACAACATTACCATGACAGTATTACCTCACCCGGGAACAATATTACCATGACAGCATTACCTCACCCTGGAACAATATTACCATGTCAGCATTATGTCACCCTGGAACAATATTACCATGACCACATTACCTGGAACAATATTACCATGACAGCATTACCTTCTGGTTGTTGAGCCCAGGCTGAGCTGGTGGTCCTCCCAGGAGGCGGGGCACTGAGAGGTTTGATGTCATAGACAGGAAGTCTGGGGGCAGGGAGCGCTGGCCTAGACTCCACCTCCAGGAACTTTACAAACATCTCAGAGAACGACTGGAAAAGAACAGAAGAGATCAGAGAAGTATTACCAGAGAACTACCGGAGAAGAAGAACAGAGAACTACCAGAGAAGAAGAACAGAGAACTACCAGAGAAGAAGAACAGAGAACTACCAGAGAAGAACAACAGAGAACTACCAGAGAAGACGAACAACAGAGAACAACCGGAGAAGACGAACAACAGAGAACAACCGGAGAAGACGAACAACAGAGAACAACCGGAGAAGACGAACAACAGAGAACAACCGGAGAAGACGAACAACAGAGAACAACCGGAGAAGACGAACAACAGAGAACTACCGGAGAAGAAGAGGAACAGAGAACTTCCGGAGAAGAAGAAGAACAGAGAACTACCGGAGAAGAAGATATTTGTGTGTGTGTCTATATCTCTGTGTGTCCATATCTGTGTGTGTGTGTCTATATCTCTGTGTGTCCATATCTGTGTGTGTCCATATCTGTGTGTGTCCATATCTCTGTGTGTCCATATCTCTGTGTGTGTGTGCATAATGTCCATATCTCTGTGTGTGTGTGCATAATGTCCATATACTCACGTTGTTGAAGCCCCCCTGTCCTGCTCCAGGTCTCTGTGGTGTGTTGGGGACACTCTGTACAGCTCTGCCTCCCAACCAGCCGGACACCCAGCCGCCGACACCATGGCCTCCCTCCTCCTCCAGCAGCTACAGGGACATAGGTTAGAGGTCAGAGTTCACGATTAGTCAGGGACAGAGTGAGGTGACCACCAATCCGGGATTAGAGGTTACGTAGATGTGGAGAGTCGACTCCAACAAAAGAGTTGATTCCTCGACCACCGAGAGCCGGAGTCGACTCCAAAAGAGTTGATTCCTCGACCACCGAGAGCCGGAGTCGACTCAAACAGAGTTGATTCCTCGACCACCGACAGCCGGAGTCGACTCCAACAAATCCTGGAGTCATTCCATTTCTCTCCCCCCAGGCAGCTGGCGTAGGCTACTGATTACCCTTGAATATTTAGTCGTGATTGTCAGACGGCTCCATACGCAGCGCTAATCAGCGCACACATTCTAACGTCGCACCTGTAGCTAATTTTAGTTTTGTGAACTAGAAGTCGGAGTCGAGAGAGTCAACTCCAAAGATCCCTGGAGTCGTTCACAGCCAGTCAGCACTAAGTGTTACACGCACAAGTTTTACATATTGACTCTTGCAAAGTCTCGAGGGGGGGGGGGGACATTTATATCTTTGAGGCTAGGGGATATTTCTATTGTTATTGGGGGGAGGGGTGTTCTGATTTGCTCAGGGAGGGCCCATTGCCCAGCTTCTATAATTCAAATCCTGGCAGCCCACACGCCATCAGTTAGTGCCGCGCTCTCAGGGGACACGTTATAAAATCACCTCAGCCCAGGCCGGAGGGGTCAGCCTATCTGTGGCAGGACTCTGACCGGGGTCACTGATCATGGCTTGCTTCCTGTCCCGATAAGCTCAGTGGTGTAAACATTGGAAAAACCACATGCTTCCTCAAGGGAACGTTAAAAAAAACACCTACTAGACATGGGTGTTGAAATCACTGAGTGATTGGTCCAGTACAACACTCCTTGAGTGATCGCTGACTGGTCCAAAACACTGTTCCAACCCAGTACAACACTCCTTGAGTGATCCCAGATTGGTTCAACACAATAGCAAGGCGAGGGGAAACTATCATAAGTTAGGGGACACTCAACAGCAGTGGTCAACAACCTCATCGGAGTCCAGATTCCCTTCGGAGTCAGAATGCAAGCCAGCATTATTTTTTTTAAAGTGTGACTTATAAAACATGCCAATGCAAAATTGTGATCGACCAGGAATGCCTTGGAGATCAACCAGTGGATCGTGATGGGTGACCAGGAATGCCTTGGAGATCAACCAGTGGATCGTGATTGGTGACCAGGAATGCCTTGGAGATCAACCAGTGGATCGTGATTGGTGACCAGGAATGCCTTGGAGATCAACCAGTGGATCGTGATTGGTGACCAGGAATGCCTTGGAGATCAACCAGTGGATCGTGATTGGTGACCAGGAATGCCTTGGAGATCAACCAGTGGATCGTGATTGGTGACCAGGAATGCCTTGGAGATCAACCAGTGGATCGTGATTGGTGACCAGGAATGCCTTGGAGATCAACCAGTGGATCGTGATTGGTGACCAGGAATGCCTTGGAGATCAACCAGTGGATCGTGATTGGTGACCAGGAATGCCTTGGAGATCAACCAGTGGATCGTGATTGGTGACCAGGAATGCCTTGGAGATCAACCAGTGGATCGTGATGGGTGACCAGGAATGCCTTGGAGATCAACCAGTGGATCGTGATGGGTGACCAGGAATGCCTTGGAGATCAACCAGTGGATCGTGATGGGTGACCAGGAATGCCTTGGAGATCAACCAGTGGATCGTGATGGGTGACCAGGAATGCCTTGTGGATCGTGATTGGTGACCAGGAATGCCTTGGAGATCAACCAGTGGATCGTGATTGGTGACCAGGAATGCCTTGCAGATCAACCAGTGGATCGTGATTGGTGACCAGGAATGCCTTGCAGATCAACTAGTGGATCATGATTGGTGACCAGGAATGCCTTGCAGATCAACCAGTGGATCGTGATTGGTGACCAGGAATGCCTTGCAGATCAACTAGTGGACCGTGATTGGTGACCAGGAATGCCTTGGAGATCAACCAGTGGATCGTGATTGGTGGCCAGGAATGCCTTGCAGATCAACCAGTGGATCGTGATTGGTGACCAGGAATGCCTTGCAGATCAACTAGTGGATCATGATTGGTGACCAGGAATGCCTTGCAGATCAACCAGTGGATCGTGATTGGTGACCAGGAATGCCTTGCAGATCAACTAGTGGACCGTGATTGGTGACCAGGAATGCCTTGCAGATCAACCAGTGGATCGTGATTGGTGGCCAGGAATGCCTTGCAGATCAACCAGTGGATCGTGATTGGTGACCACTGCTCTAGAGGAAAACACAGACGTCCTGAACTATGTTAAGAATTCCTTGTGGAGAACAAAACAAATGCAGAAAGATAATTGGGAAGTCAAACTGGGAGGAGGAGAGGATGTGTGTGTGTGTATTGGGTAAAACATTGTGAATAGTTGGCCGAGGTCCCACAGGGTGCATCCAGCAGATACAGTCCCTTCAGAAAGTATTCATAACCCTTGACTTATTACACATGTTGTAGTGTTACAGCATGAACTCAAAATGGATTCAATATTTTGTTCTCACTCATCTACACACAATACCCCACGATGACATCACAATACCCCATAATGACATCACAATACCCAACGGTGACATCACAATACCCCACGGTGACACCACAATACCCCACGGTGACATCACAATACCCCATAATGACATCACAATACCCCACAGTGACATCACAATACCCCACAGTGACACCACAATACCCCATAATGACATCACAATACCCCACGGTGACATCACAATACCCCACGGTGACATCACAATACCCCACGGTGACATCACAATACCCCATAATGACATCACAATACCCCATAATGACATCACAATACCCCACGGTGACATCACAATACCCCATAATGACATCACAATACCCCATAATGACATCACAATACCCCATAATGACATCACAATACCCCACAATGACAAAGTGAAAACATGTTTTTTTTTAACATTTTAGCAAATGGGTTGGGTTTGGTAAGAGAAGACTGACTGGGTTGGGTTTGGTAAGAGAAGACTGACTGGGTTGGGTTTGGTAAGAGAAGACTGACTGGGTTGGGTTTGGTAAGAGAAGACTGACTGGGTTGGGTTTGGTAAGAGAAGACTGACTGGGTTGGGTTTGGTAAGAGAAGACTGACTGGGTTGGGTTTGGTAAGAGAAGACTGACTGGGTTGGGTTTGGTAAGAGAAGACTGACTGGGTTGGGTTTGGTAAGAGAAGACTGACTGGGTTGGGTTTGGTAAGAGAAGACTGACTGGGTTGGGTTTGGTAAGAGAAGACTGACTGGGTTGGGTTTGGTAAGAGAAGACTGACTGGGTTGGGTTTGGTAAGAGAAGACTGACTGGGTTGGGTTTGGTAAGAGAAGACTGACTGGGTTGGGTTTGGTAAGAGAAGACTGACTGGGTTGGGTTTGGTAAGAGAAGACTGACTGGGTTGGGTTTGGTAATGGGTTGGCTAACAGAAGTCAGAAGGCGTTTGGTAACAGACGACAGAATGGTCAGAGAGTACTTGTCTTTTATGCATATAGCAACACCATCACCTTTAATCATAGTAACCATCAATGCCAATGTCTTTGTCGGTGATTGTTTCTTGAGCCACGTTTCAGAAATCATGCAATACACGAGTCTGCGGTTTTTTCCTCTCTCCAAATATTCACAAAAATTAAGTTTGGGAAGAAGACTACTTCCATTTATGTGCAGAAACGTCCGACTGTTTAATCCAGATGGTAGAAATGTCGGGATCTGGATTAGACCTGGATTAGACCTGGATTAGACCTGGATTAGACCTGGATTAGACCTGGATTAGACCTGGATTAGACCTGAATTAGACCTGAATTAGACCTGAATTAGACCTGAATTAGACTTGGATTGTAGAGGTGGCAGGGTAGCCTAGTGGTTAGAGTGTAGAGGTGGCAGGGTAGCCTAGTGGTTAGAGTGTAGAGGTGGCAGGGTAGCCTAGTGGTTAGAGTGTAGGGGTGGCAGTGTAGCCTAGTGGTTAGAGTGTAGAGGCGGCAGGGTAGCCTAGTGGTTAGAGTGTAGAGGCGGCAGGGTAGCCTAGTGGTTAGAGTGTAGGGGTGGCAGGGTAGCCTAGTGGTTAGAGTGTAGGGGTGGCAGGGTAGCCTAGTGGTTAGAGTGTAGGGGTGGCAGGGTAGCCTAGGGGTTAGAGTGTAGAGGTGGCAGGGTAGCCTAGTGGTTAGAGTGTAGAGGTGGCAGGGTAGCCTAGTGGTTAGAGTGTAGGGGCGGCAGGGTAGCCTAGTGGTTAGAGTGTAGGGGTGGCAGGCTAGCCTAGTGGTTAGAGTGTAGAGGTGGCAGGGTAGCCTAGTGGTTAGAGTGTAGAGGCGGCAGGGTAGCCTAGTGGTTAGAGTGTAGAGGTGGCAGTGTAGCCTAGTGGTTGGAGTGGAGAGGTGGCAGTGTAGCCTAGTGGTTAGAGTGTAGAGGTGGCAGTGTAGCCTAGTGGTTAGAGCGTAGAGGTGGCAGTGTAGCCTAGTGGTTAGAGCGTAGAGGCGGCAGGGTAGCCTAGTGGTTAGAGCGTAGGGGCGGCAGTGTAGCCTAGTGGTTAGAGCGTAGGGGCGGCAGGGTAGCCTAGTGGTTAGAGTGTAGGGGCGGCAGGGTAGCCTAGTGGTTAGAGTGTAGAGGCGGCAGGGTAGCCTAGTGGTTAGAGTGGAGAGGCGGCAGGGTAGCCTAGTGGTTAGAGTGTAGGGGCGGCAGTGTAGCCTAGTGGTTAGAGTGTAGAGGCGGCAGGGTAGCCTAGTGGTTAGAGTGTAGAGGCGGCAGGGTAGCCTAGTGGTTAGAGTGTAGAGGTGGCAGGGTAGCCTAGTGGTTAGAGTGGAGAGGTGGCAGGGTAGCCTAGTGGTTAGAGTGTAGGGGCGGCAGTGTAGCCTAGTGGTTAGAGTGTAGGGGCGGCAGTGTAGCCTAGTGGTTAGAGTGTAGGGGCGGCAGGGTAGCCTAGTGGTTAGAGTGTAGAGGCAGGTAGCCTAGTGGTTAGAGTGTAGGGACGGCAGGGTAGCCTAGTGGTTAGAGTGTAGAGGTGGCAGGGTAGCCTAGTGGTTAGAGTGTAGAGGTGGCAGGTAGCCTAGTGGTTAGAGTGTAGGGACGGCAGGGTAGCCTAGTGGTTAGAGCATTGGACTAGTAACCGAAAGGTTGCAAGTTCAAACCCCCCAGCTGACAAGGTACAAATCTGTCCTCCTGCCCCTGAACAGGCAGTTAACCCACTGTTCCTAGGCCGTCATTGAAAATAACTGACAAAGAAAAAAACAGCAGGGGGGGTATGGTTTCTCACCAGGACGCTACATGGGGAAACACTCAAAAATTCTCCACGTCATCCCGTAGACAATTCTCCACGTCAAAAGGTAAACAATAGCAATATGTTTGTCTGTAGTTTATCAATCCACATTAGAAATAAACATCAAAAGTTTTCTAAGAATCCAATCTATTGCACTAATCCCACACAGTCCTAGGAGGTTAACACACTAATCCCACATAGACCTAGGAGGTTAATACACTAATCCCATATAGACCTGAGGGGTTAACACACTAATCCCACACAGACCTAGGAGGTTAACACACTAATCCCACATAGACCTGAGGGGTTAACACACTAATCCCACATAGACCTAAGAGGTTAATTAACACACTAATCCCACATAGACCTGAGGGGTTAACACACTAATCCCACACAGACCTAAGAGGTTAAAACCTGTTGACGGGTTAGGGTTCCCTTTTGGGAACGACCCCTCCCACGTTCAGCTGGAACGGATTTTTTTTCTGTTTACTATGGGCACGCAATTCCTCCAAAGGGGGCAGTAGTCGGCCCTATCTTTAACAGGTTAACCTCTTAGGTCTATGTGGGATTAGTGTGTTAACCTAATCCCACACAGATTAGTGTGTGTTAACCCCTCAGGTCTATGTGGGATTAGTGTGTTAACCTAATCCCACACAGATTAGTGTGTATTAACCCCTCAGGTCTATGTGGGATTAGTGTGTTAACCTAATCCCACACAGATTAGTGTGTATTAACCCCTCAGGTCTATGTGGGATTAGTGTGTTAACCTAATCCCACACAGATTAGTGTGTGTTAACCCCTCAGGTCTATGTGGGATTAGTGTGTTAACCTAATCCCACACAGATTAGTGTGTGTTAACCCCTCAGGTCTATGTGGGATTAGTGTGTTAACCTAATCCCACACAGATTAGTGTGTGTTAACCCCTCAGGTCTATGTGGGATTAGTGTGTTAACCTAATCCCACATAGACCTATGATAAATAATAATAATAATAAACTGATGATGTAAATTCTACAAGTTGCTGAGTAAAGGTTCACAGGCTAAAGATTAAATTAGGTAAATCACAAATATATTTTTTTACAAAAAAGACCGTTGTATTTGGAATAATTAGAACAAACCTCTCGCAAACAAACAAACAAACAGACAGACGTGCATGAGACACGCGTTGTCAACTGCCGTCTTGGTAGGAGTGTAATGCTTCTCAGTGGAAACTGACCTCCGAGGCAAAAAAAAACCTCAAAATTAATTAAATTAACAGATTGAGTTTACGTAGATTAATTCAGACTATTTTGAGGAAGTGCACCGGCTATGTTGTTGCTTTTAATTTCTTTTTCAAGCGAAGGTATTTTAAGGGAGTATGCGAGCACAGAGTCGTGAGGCAGCTTGATGTACAAGTACAACCCCCTGGACAGGACGTCTGTGCGGACAAAATACTCTGAACGCCAAGTTCAGCTAGGAGCAAACCCAACCTATGTATGAGGACGCCTTTAGAGCGGTCAGGGGATTTACTAGCAAATGACAATGACCCCCAAGACAACACAAACTGATCTAGGACCAAGCTAGGGAGTCAAAGCCACAGAGAATGTTAACTTGTCATTATCTAGAGACTGACGCCAGATCAGTTGTGGTTGGGCTAAAGGGATTACAAACATTCCATACCTTTTCAGCCGTCTAGCCAAGAGACATTCAGAAATCACAGAGGGAGATAGATACAGGTTAGAAAAGACAAGATGATTGAAATGAAAAAAGAACAAACAGAAGGAGAGGATCCCAAATAAGGATAAGACATAAAAACAAGGAAGTATGGAGAGGGGGGGCAGAAGGAGGAAGTAGGAGAGGCAGAAGGAAGTAAGGAGGGGCAGAAGGAGGAAGTAAGGAGAGGAGGGGCAGAAGGAGGAAGTAAGGAGAGGAGGGGGAGAAGGAGGAAGTAAGGAGAGGAGGGGGAGAAGGAGGAAGTAAGGAGAGGAGGGGCAGAAAGAGGAAGTAAGGAGAGGAGGGGGAGAAGTAAGGAGAGGGGGAAAGAGGAAGTAGGAGAGGGGGGGCAGAAAGAGGAAGTAAGGAGAGGAGGGGCAGAAAGAGGAAGTAAGGAGAGGAGGGGGAGAAATTAAGGAGAGGAGGGGGAGAAAGTAAGGAGAGGGGGAAAGAGGAAGTAAGGAGAGGGGGGGGCAGAAAGAGGAAGTAAGGAGAGGAGGGCAGAAAGAGGAAGTAAGGAGAGCGGCAGAAAGAGGAAGTAAGGAGAGCGACAGAACGAGGAAGTAAGGAGAGGAGAGGCAGAGAGAGGAAGTAAGGAGAGGAGAGGCAGAAAGAGGAAGTAAGGGAGAGCGGCAGAAAGAGGAAGTAAGGAGAGCGGCAGAAAGAGGAAGTAAGGAGAGCGGCAGAAAGAGGAAGTAAGGAGAGCGGCAGAAAAGGAAGTAGGAGAGGAGAGGCAGAAAGAGGAAGTAAGGAGAGGAGAGGCAGAAAGAGGAAGTAAAGGAGAGGAGGGGCAGAAAGAGGAAGTAAGGAGAGCGGCAGAAAGAGGTAGTAAGGAGAGCGGCAGAAAGAGGAAGTAAGGAGAGCGGCAGAAAGAGGAAAAAAGGAGAGGAGGGGCAGAAGGAGGAAGTAAGGAGAGGAGGGGCAGAAAGAGGAAGTAAGGAGAGGAGGGGCAGAAAGAGGAAGTAAGGAGAGGAGGGGCAGAAAGAGGAAGTAAGGAGAGGAGGGGCAGAAAGAGGAAGTAAGGAGAGGAGGGGCAGAAAGAGGAAGTAAGGAGAGGAGGGGCAGAAGGAGGAAGTAAGGAGAGGAGGGGCAGAAGGAGGAAGTAAGGAGAGAAGGGGCAGAAAGAGGAAGTAAGGAGAGCGGCAGAAAGAGGTAGTAAGGAGAGCGGCAGAAAGAGGAAGTAAGGAGAGGAGGGGCAGAAGGAGGAAGTAAGGAGAGGAGGGGCAGAAAGAGGAAGTAAGGAGAGGAGGGGCAGAAAGAGGAAGTAAGGAGAGGAGGGCAGAAAGAGGAAGTAAGGAGAGGAGGGGCAGAAAGAGGAAGTAAGGAGAGGAGGGGCAGAAAGAGGAAGTAAGGAGAGGAGGGGCAGAAAGAGGAAGTAAGGAGAGGAGGGGCAGAAGGAGGAAGTAAGGAGAGGAGGGGCAGAAAGAGGAAGTAAGGAGAGGAGGGGCAGAAAGAGGAAGTAAGGAGAGGAGGGGGAGAAAGAGGAAGTAAGGAGAGGAGGGGGAGAAAGTGGTAGAAAAGAGGAGGAGGGGTGTTGTCAGTCACCTGGTTGACCTCATCCTTGTCCAGTCCCAGGACACTACCCATGAGCCTCAGCACCTCGGAGCGTTTGGGTTTCGGGGTGTGGAAGTATCCCATGAACAGGTTCCGCATCAGAGCCCTGAGCAGACAGAATATAAAGAAGAGTTAGCAGCCATGTCTGAGCCAGAAACATCACATAGGGGAGGAGCCTATCTCGTGTTTCTGTAGCGTGAGGCAGCTTGACGTACAAGTACAACCCCCTGGACCACAAAGAGTCATTACACAGGCATGATGGGGAAATTAACACGGCCTACAATCGATTACATATATCTCTATTAACACGGCCTACAATCTATGACATACATCTCTATAAACACAGCCTACAATCTATGACATACATCTCTATAAACACAGCCTACAATCTATGACATATATCTCTATTAACACGGCCTACAATCTATGACATATATCTCTATTAACACAGCCTACAATCTATGACATATATCTCTATTAACACGGCCTACAATCTATTACATATATCTCTATTAACACGGCCTACAATCTATGACATATATCTCTATTAACACGGCATACAATCTATGACATATATCTCTATAAACACGGCCTACAATCTATTACATATTTTAACACAGCCTACAATCTATGACATATATCTCTATAAACACGGCCTACAATCTATTACATATATCTCTATAAACACGGCCTACAATCTATGACATATATCTCTATTAACACGGCCTACAATCTATGACATATATTAACACGGCCTACAATCTATGACATATATCCCTATTAACACAGCCTACAATCTATGACATATATCTCTATTAACACGGCCTACAATCTATGACATATATCTCTATTAACACAGCCTACAATCTATGACATATATCTCTATTAACACGGCCTACAATCTATGACATATATCTCTATTAACACGGCCTACAATCTATGACATATATCTCTATTAACACAGCCTACAATCTATGACATATATCTCTATTAACACGGCCTACAATCTATGACATATATCTCTATTAACACGGCCTACAATCTATGACATATATCTCTATTAACACGGCCTACAATCTATTACATATTTCTCTATAAACACGGCCTACAATCTATGACATATATCTCTATTAACACAGCCTACAATCTATTACATATATCTCTATAAACACAGCCTACAATCTATGACATATATCTCTGTGTGGTGGACGATATAAAACAGCATTTTTTCAACACTCGTTTGAGAAGAAATACATTATGTTGTTAACGCTGTGAACTTCAGTACTTATAATCACAACATCTGATCAATTTACATGAAACATGTGATTAAATACCAGGGATGAGCTCAATTCCAATTGAAGTCAGACAATTCAGGAAAGTAAACTGAAATACCAATTCAATAAGACCGAAAAGGAAAAACAATTCATTTTAAAAAGTTAGTCCATCTTTAATTATAAATACAAATCACTTCCTGAATTGAATGACTTTCATTTCAATTACCTCCAGCCCTGTTAAATACATCATATTTAGTCAGTGTAGTGTGTTAAATGCATCACATTTAGTCAGTGTAGTGTGTTAAATGCATCACATTTAGTCAGTGTAGTGTGTTAAATGCATTATATTTAGTCAGTGTAGTGTGTTAAATATATTTAGTCAGTGTAGTGTGTTAAATGCATTATATTTAGTCAGTGTAGTGTGTTAAATATATTTAGTCAGTGTAGTGTGTTAAATGCATTATATTTAGTCAGTGTAGTGTGTTAAATATATTTTGTCAGTGTAGTGTGTTA
>NC_034187.2:4748003-4773003 GCF_002021735.2 Oncorhynchus kisutch
ACCAGGTAGGCTCGGTTGAGAACACCTTTATTTAACCAGGTAGGCTAGTTGAGAACACCTTTATTTAACCAGGTAGGCTAGTTGAGAACACCTTTATTTAACCAGGTAGGCTAGTTGAGAACACCTTTATTTAACCAGGTAGGCTAGTTGAGAACACCTTTATTTAACCAGGTAGGCTAGTTGAGAACACCTTTATTTAACCAGGTAGGCTAGTTGAGAACACCTTTATTTAACCAGGTAGGCTAGTTGAGAACACCTTTATTTAACCAGGTAGGCTAGTTGAGAACACCTTTATTTAACCAGGTAGGCTAGTAGAGAACACCTTTATTTAACCAGGTAGGCTAGTTGAGAACACCTTTATTTAACCAGGTAGGCTAGTAGAGAACACCTTTATTTAACCAGGTAGGCTAGTTGAGAACACCTTATTTAACCAGGTAGGCTAGTTGAGAACACCTTTATTTAACCAGGTAGGCTAGTTGAGAACACCTTTATTTAACCAGGTAGGCTAGTTGAGAACACCTTTATTTAACCAGGTAGGCTAGTTGAGAACACCTTTATTTAACCAGGTAGGCTAGTTGAGAACACTTTATTTAACCAGGTAGGCTAGTTGAGAACACCTTTATTTAACCAGGTAGGCCGGTTGAGAACACCTTTATTTAACCAGGTAGGCCAGTTGAGAACACCTTTATTTAACCAGGTAGGCCGGTTGAGAACACCTTTATTTAACCAGGTAGGCTAGTTGAGAACACCTTTATTTAACCAGGTAGGCTAGTTGAGAACACCTTTATTTAACCAGGTAGGCTAGTTGAGAACACCTTTATTTAACCAGGTAGGCTAGTAGAGAACACCTTTATTTAACCAGGTAGGCCAGTTGAGAACAAGTCCTCATTTACAATTGCGACCTGGCCAAGATAAAGCAAAGCAGTTCGACACAAACAACACAGAATTACATACGGAATAAACAAACATACAGTCAATAATACAGTAGAAACAAGTCTATATACAATGTGAGCAAATGAGGTGAGATAAGGGAGGTAAAGGCAAAATAAGGCCATGGTGGCAAAGTAAATACAATATCGCAAGTAAAACACTGGAATGGTAGATTTGCAGTGGAAAAATGTGCAAAAGTAGAGATAGAAATAATGGGGTGCAAAGGAGCAAAATAAATAAATAAATACAGTAGGGGGAGAGGTAGTTGTTTAGGCTAACATAAGGACTATATGATTGAGGAGTGGATGTGTACTTGATGAGTCGTTCTGAAGTGTCCTACCTGAAGTGCTGAGGCCATGTCCTCCAGTTTAAGTGCTTTTCTTCTCCACTCGTCCTTCTCCCTCTTGTATTTATCGAGCTCTGACGAATACATGGCTTTCTCTTCTGTTGGGAGGAGAACAGAGAGAAGAGGTTCATATCTTTATAAAGACCAGTAGAGCTCTACTTCCTCTGTCGGAGTTGATGTTGCCTTTAGATGAGACTGGTCCCAGATCTGTGTGTGGTATAGCATCAAGTTGGCTATACAGCACTAACAGATCTGGATACCAGGCTATGTTCTCACTACAGCCTCAGTGACCATAGAGTTGGCTATACAACACTAATAGATCTGGATACCAGGCTATATTCTCCCTACAGCCTCAGAGACCATAGAGTTGGCTATACAACACTAACAGATCTGGATACCAGGCTATATAATCACTACAGCCTCAGTGACCATAGAGTTGGCTATACAGCACTAACAGATCTGGATACCAGGCTATATTCTCCCTACCGCCTCAGTGACCATAGAGTTGGCTATACAACACTAACAGATCTGGATACCAGGCTATATAATCACTACAGCCTCAGTGACCATAGAGTTGGCTATACAGCACTAACAGATCTGGATATCAGGCTATATTCTCCCTACAGCCTCCTTGACCATAGAGTTGGCTATACAACACTAACAGGTCTGGATACCAAAAATAAACAACATGCATTACAGCAGAGAGGCTAGCCTGGTCCCAGGCCTGTTAGTGCTCTTACCAACTCCTACGGTCCTTATCATGGCATTACATCGATCATTAGACGCCATCTACACAGCACAAACTGATCTGGGACCAGACAAGCGGAGGCCAGTAGTCTTGCCTTGCTGGAACTGCTCTAGCACCATCTGGAGGTTGGACAGGGACATGGCGTACTGGTTGACCTGGTCCCGTGCTGCTCTGAGCTGAGTCAAGGCCTCGTCTCTCTGCCTCACCGTTCCACTCAGCTGCTCCTGGAGAGACTCCACCTGGAGAGACGCCTGGTGGCTACGAGACAAACAAAGAAGAAGGATGACTCGCGTTTTCCTCCTCCCCCTTTGCTACCCAAACCTCGCTGCGTCTAACATCGAGTGGCTGCTGCCAACACACCGACTCAACTCCAGCCACTTTAATAATGGAAATGGATGTAAAATATATCACTAGCCACTTTAAACAATGCTACTTAATATAATGTTTACATACCCTACATTATTCATCTCATATGTCTACGTATATACTGTACTCTATATCATCTACTGCATCTTTATGTAATACATGTATCACTAGCCACTTTAACTATGCACTTTGTTTACATACTCATCTCATATGTATATACTGTACCCTATATCATCTACTGCATCTTTATGTAATACATGTATCACTAGCCACTTTGTTTACATACTCATCTCATATGTATATACTGTACCCTATATCATCTACTGCATCTTGCCTATGCCGTTCTGTACCATCACTCATTCATATATCTTTATGTACATATTCTTTATCCCCTTACACTGTGTATAAGACAGTAGTTTTGGAATTGTTAGGTTACTCGTTGGTTATTACTGCATTATCGGAACTAGAAGCACAATCGTTTCACTACACTCGCATTAACATCTGCTAACCATGTGTATGTGACAAATAAATTTGATTTGATAGTGCAGAACAAACTTTCAATTGGACGTACATTTCTGTGTGTTCGTGGACACGGGACAATAACTCAACCAACACCAGTGATAAACAGACCATCTGTTTTCAAGGGGTCTTGTTCATTAGGACACACAGTAGCAAAAAAAAAATTCAAGACGTTTCAAAAACGTTCAGATAGTACTTCCCTGTTTCATCTTCGTGCCTACTGAACATGTTTACCTGGTGCTCTCCACCTGACTGGAGGAAGTGGCCAGTCTGTCGTCCAATAGCGTGACTCTCTTGCGTAGCTCCGCCTCCCTGTCCTCCGCGGCGAGGACCTCCCGTGTGTAGGACTCCTCTATCTCCAGCAGGTGGTTACGTAGTCGGTCCAGCTCCAACTTCAACCGCTGCTCTCTGTCCTTCACATGCTGCAGCTGAGAGAGAGGAGACAGACGGTTCGAGAGAGAGGAGACAGACGGTTCGAGAGAGAGGAGACAGACGGTTCGAGAGAGAGGAGACAGACGGTTCGAGAGAGAGGAGACAGACGGTTCGAGAGAGAGGAGACAGACGGTTCGAGAGAGAGGAGACAGACGGTTCGAGGAGACAGACGGTTCGAGAGAGAGGAGACAGACGGTTCGAGGAGACAGACGGTTCGAGAGAGAGGAGACAGACGGTTCGAGAGAGAGGAGACAGACGGTTCGAGAGAGAGGAGACAGACGGTTCGAGAGAGAGGAGACAGACGGTTCAAGGAGACAGACGGTTCAAGGAGACAGACGGTTTGAGAGAGAGGAGACAGACGGAGAGAGAAAAACAGAGAGAGAGAGAGAGAGAGAGAGATATATACAGGGAGAGGGGTCACATGGGGGTTTGATATTTACCAACAGCAGAACCAATTTCACTACAAATAATATTTGATGGCCATATACTATCCATAAATATATCTGATAAGGAATGTATCATGTATCGTTTCGCCTGCGACTGCGTTCCGTATCGCCTGCGACTGCGTTCCGTATCGCCTGCGACTGCGTTCCGTATCGCCTGCGACTGCGTTCCGTATCGCCTGCGACTGCGTTCCGTATCGCCTGCGACTGCGTTCCGTATCGCCTGCGACTGCGTTCCGTATCGCCTGCGACTGCGTTCCGTATCGCCTGCGACTGCGTTCCGTATCGCCTACGACTGCGTTCCGTATCGCCTACGACTGCGTTCCGTATCGCCTACGACTGCGTTCCGTATCGCCTACGACTGCGTTCCGTATCGCCTACGACTGCGTTCCGTATCGCCTACGACTGCGTTCCGTATCGCCTACGACTGCGTTCCGTATCGCCTACGACTGCGTTCCGTATCGCCTACGACTGCGTTCCGTATCGCCTACGACTGCGTTCCGTATCGCCTACGACTGCGTTCCGTATCGCCTACGACTGCGTTCCGTATCACCTACGACTGCGTTCCGTATCGCCTACGACTGCGTTCCGTATCGCCTACGACTGCGTTCCGTATCGCCTACGACTGCGTTCCGTATCGCCTACGACTGCGTTCCGTATCGCCTACGACTGCGTTCCGTATCGCCTACGACTGCGTTACGTATCGCCTACGACTGCGTTACGTATCGAATGTGTTGTGTATTGGTTATGAATGTTGAAGGTATCGGTTATGAATGTGTTGTGTATCGGTTATGAATGTTGAAGGTATCGGTTATGAATGCGTTGTGTATCGGTTATGTATTGTGTTGTGTATCAATTATGAATGTGGTGTGTATTGGTTTTGAATGTGTTGTGTATTGGTTATGAATGTGTTTACAACCCCCCTAAGAGGTGTCCTTCAAATAATAGCAGTGTGTGATGGGGTGGGCGATATGGCCAAAATATCTTACGATACATTTCACACTTTTTACGCCCTTTTATGTTTTTGAATAATAAAAGACCACCATTTCCCTACCAGAAACCCTGGACGGGCCACCATTTCCCTACCAGAAACCCTGGACGGGCCACCATGTCCCTACCAGAAACCCTGGACGGGCCACCATGTCCCTACCAGAAACCCTGGACGGGCCACCATGTCCCTACCAGAAACCCTGGACGGGCCACCATGTCCCTAACAGAAACCCTGGACGGGCCACCATTTCCCTACCAGAAACCCTGGACGGGCCACCATTTCCCTACCAGAAACCCTGGACGGGCCACCATGTCCCTACCAGAAACCCTGGACGGGCCACCATGTCCCTAACAGAAACCCTGGACGGGCCACCATGTCCCTAACAGAAACCCTGGACGGGCCACCATGTCCCTAACAGAAACCCTGGACGAGCCACCATGTCCCTAACAGAAACCCTGGACGGGCCACCATTTCCTTAACAGAAACCCTGGACGGGCCACCATTTCCTTAACAGAAAACCTGGTGTGTGTCCATCCATCCTACCTCTGTCTGTACGGCTGTCGTCTCCATCTGTTTCTGTTTGAGAGCCAGCATGACCTGGTCTCTCTCCTGCTGGAAGGCCACAGCTTTCTCCTGCATGGACCTCAGCTCGTTCAGGAGCTGGTTGAGCTCTCCAGACTTCTGGCTGTTGCCCTGGGAAACGTATCAATAAAAATATAATTTTTTTTGATCAAACAGCTGGTTCTGCTTCCCGCTCTTCTGATTGTTGCCATGGGACACCGCAATGGAACGGTCAGGTTATGAAAACACACAGACCTGATAGGTGCAGTGAAAGTGTTGATTTACAGGGTCAGGAAAGAATACATTATTGATCAGTTTGAGAAAAGATTTAACCAAAGTGTTCGAAAATGTATGTAAACTATTTAAATAGCCTATTTTACTTCTTTGATTGAATTTCTCTGTCCTTCACTAGATCTGTAATCTATTACTAATTATAAACTGGGTGGTTCCAGCCCTGAATGCTGATTGGCTGACAGCCATGGTATATCAGACCGTATACCACGGGTATGACAAAACGTTTACTTACACTGCTCTAATTTACGTTGGTAACCAGTTTATAATAGCAATAAGGGACCTCTGGGGTTTGTGGTATATGGCCAATATACCACGGCTATGGGCTGTATCCAGGCACTCCGCGTTGCGTCGTACTTAAGAACAACCCTTAGCCGTGGTATATTGGCCATAAACCACACCTCCTCTGGCCTTATCACTTCAATAAAGGATTTGAGTTATGGCATTTTAAGTCCCCCCCAAAATAATTATCCCAAAATGTGTAGTTAGTAGTTTACAGTAACTGATTTTTGTACAGAACAAACATCCTAACCTGTTCTCTGTCCTTGAGCATCTTCTCCATGGCGGCAGCCTTCTCCGACATGGCGCTTCTCTCAAACTCCTTCTCCCTCATGAGGAGGGACACCTGCATGTTGGTCTCCTGCAGGGCTCTGAACTCTGACTCCTTCTCCCGGCTCCGTTGGGCCACAGCCTCGTTCTCATCCTTCAATACAATTCAAATAACTTTCAAATTGTCCAGGTTTCAGCCAACAACGGAAATATATCTTATATCTCTCAATCCCCTCCAGACAGCACACTTGACCCTCACACAAGAGGGTCAAGCTGCAGTCTAGTGCCACTGGATAGAGAGCATGTTGTGGGTTTAAGGGCCTTGCTCAACTTAGCAGCCCTCCAGATTTCAGGTCAATCCAGCCCAGGATTCGAACTGGCTACCTTCCGGTTAAAAGTTTGAACTCCTGAGCCGCTGGGCTACCTACCTTCAGCTTCCTGGTATCCATCTCCAGGATAAGAGCTCGCTCCTTCAGGTTGGTCACGGCTTGTTTTAACACCTCGTTGTCGCTCTCACGGTTCCTCAGGCTCTCACTCACCTGGAGAAATAAACAAATGCACTGAAAGAATGGCTGCTAGAACTTCCTACTTTGCACCTATGTGGACACTCAAAATGGCTGCTAGAACTTCCTACTTTGCACCTATGTGGACACTCAAAATGGCTGCTAGAACTTCCTACTTTGCACCTATGTGGACACTCAAAATGGCTGCTAGAACTTCCTACTTTGCACCTATGTGGACACTCAAAATGGCTGCTAGAACTTCCTACTTTGCACCTATGTGGACACTCAAAATGGCTGCTAGAACATCCTACTTTGCACCTATGTGGACACTCAAAATGGCTGCTAGAACATCCTACCTTTGCACCTATGTGGACACTCAAAATGGCTGCTAGAACATCCTACCTTTGCACCTATGTGGACACTCAAAATGGCTGCTAGAACATCCTTCCCTTGCACCTATGTGGACACTCAAAATGGCTGCTAGAACATCCTACCTTTGCACCTATGTGGACACTCAAAATGGCTGCTAGAACATCCTTCCCTTGCACCTATGTGGACACTCAAAATGGCTGCTAGAACTTCCTACCTTTGCACCTATGTGGACACTCAAAATGGCTGCTAGAACATCCTACCTTTGCACCTATGTGGACACTCAAAATGGCTGCTAGAACGTCCTACTTTGCACCTATGTGGACACTCAAAATGGCTGCTAGAACATCCTTCCCTTGCACCTATGTGGACACTCAAAATGGCTGCTAGAACATCCTACCTTTGCACCTATGTGGACACTCAAAATGGCTGCTAGAACATCCTACCTTTGCACCTATGTGGACACTCAAAATGGCTGCTAGAACATCCTTCCCTTGCACCTATGTGGACACTCAAAATGGCTGCTAGAACATCCTACCTTTGCACCTATGTGGACACTCAAAATGGCTGCTAGAACATCCTTCCCTTGCACCTATGTGGACACTCAAAATGGCTGCTAGAACTTCCTACCTTTGCACCTATGTGGACACTCAAAATGGCTGCTAGAACATCCTACCTTTGCACCTATGTGGACACTCAAAATGGCTGCTAGAACGTCCTACTTTGCACCTATGTGGACACTCAAAATGGCTGCTAGAACATCCTTCCCTTGCACCTATGTGGACACTCAAAATGGCTGCTAGAACATCCTACCTTTGCACCTATGTGGACACTCAAAATGGCTGCTAGAACATCCTACCTTTGCACCTATGTGGACACTCAAAATGGCTGCTAGAACATCCTACCTTTGCACCTATGTGGACACTCAAAATGGCTGCTAGAACATCCTACCTTTGCACCTATGTGGACACTCAAAATGGCTGCTAGAACATCCTACCTTTGCACCTATGTGGACACTCAAAATGGCTGCTAGAACGTCCTACTTTGCACCTATGTGGACACTCAAAATGGCTGCTAGAACATCCTACCTTTGCACCTATGTGGACACTCAAAATGGCTGCTAGAACTTCCTACTTTGCACCTATGTGGACACTCAAAATGGCTGCTAGAACATCCTACCTTTGCACCTATGTGGACACTCAAAATGGCTGCTAGAACATCCTACCTTTGCACCTATGGGGACACTCAAAATGGCTGCTAGAACATCCTACCCTTGCACCTATGTGGACACTCAAAATGGCTGCTAGAACATCCTACCTTTGCACCTATGTGGACACTCAAAATGGCTGCTAGAACTTCCTACTTTGCACCTATGTGGACACTCAAAATGGCTGCTAGAACTTCCTACTTTGCACCTATGTGGACACTCAAAATGGCTGCTAGAACATCCTACCTTTGCACCTATGTGGACACTCAAAATGGCTGCTAGAACATCCTACCTTTGCACCTATGTGGACACTCAAAATGGCTGCTAGAACATCCTACCTTTGCACCTATGTGGACACTCAAAATGGCTGCTAGAACATCCTACCCTTGCACCTATGTGGACACTCAAAATGGCTGCTAAAACGTCCTACTTTGCACTTATGTGGACACTCAAAATGGCTGCTAAAACGTCCTACCTTTGCACCTATGTGGACACTCAAAATGGCTGCTAAAACGTCCTACTTTGCACCTATGTGGATACTCAAAATGGCTGCTAGAACGTCCTACTTTGCACCTATGTGGACACTCAAAATGGCTGCTAGAACGTCCTACTTTGCACCTATGTGGACACTCAAAATGGCTGCAGTCCACCATTTATGACATAATTCACTTGAATTGACCGTTGTACTCATTCTAATGAAGGGGTCATTAGTCACTTGATTCAGTTGATTTTTTGAATATAGATGTTATTTACAGTTACATTTAAGTCTTAATAGCGCACACGCTGTGCCTTCCTCATATCTCACACACACACACACACACACACACACACACACACACACACACACACACACACCTGGGTGAGTTGATCTCCTTTAGTCTTGATGAGCAGGTCTTTCTCCCTGACAGAGCGCTGCAGAACGTCCAGTCTCTCTCTGACCTGTCTGGCCTCCTCGGCCTGGCCTCGCTGCTCGCTGTCTGACACCTGGGCTGAGTTACACAGGCGGTGGTTATTCTCCTGCAAGGTCCTGATCATAGTCTCCCTCTCAGACAGGAGGGCTCTCAGAGACTCCAACTCCTGTCTCAGTCCTTCCTGGTTCCCTGGTGTTGCAGGTGCTGCCACCTGGTGTCTGGGAGGTTCCACTGCAGCAGGAGGCTGGGCAGTAGACGTCAGGGCAGCAGACAGTGGGGTGACTTGGGGACTCTGCGCCACACTGTCCAGTTTCCCCAGGAGGACATCTTTAGTACTGCTCAGCTGGCTGATGGTCTGTTGGACGTGGGCTAGTTCGTGACTGAGACTGCCGAGCTTCCTCTCCTTCTGCTCATAGCTGTGGATCAGACGGCTATAGTCCACGGAGAGAGTCGAGGTGCAGTCGTTGTCTGCATCCACCTATAGGATCAGAGACACACAGTCCTTTATTCATCCCAATAAGGCTGCTGAAAGACGAATCACTAGTAGGTTCAGCGGGCTGGCCGACACGTCACGTGGGGTTGACAGAAGGGGTTGGGCGATGTCGACCTTTGTCCTATCGTGATCATGTACCCATAAGACACCCCAATTGGGAACCGCCCCCCCCCAAAAAATAAACAGAAAACTCAGCAAAAAAAAACATGACAAAAGATTATGTTGTTGAAAGACATTCCTTTCAGGTGGAGGAGAAGAAGAGATCTGTCTGTGTGTCATGATGGACCAGTGTCTGATGAGGGACAGGCTGTCTTAACGTAGTGAGTTAGATTACAGGAATACATCATGATGGACCAGTGAATGTCTGATGAGTGTCTATGGTGATGTCTACGGGGTCTATGGTGATGTCTACAGGGTCTATGGTGATGTCTACGGGGTCTATGGTGATGTCTACAGGGTCTATGGTGATGTCTACAGGGTCTATGGTGATGTCTACGGGGTCTATGGTGATGTCAGGTGGAGGAGAAGAAGAGATCTGTCTGTGTGTCATGATGGACCAGTGTCTGATGAGGGACAGGCTGTCTTAACGTAGTGAGTTAGATTACAGGAATACATCATGATGGACCAGTGAATGTCTGATGAGTGTCTATGGTGATGTCTACGGGGTCTATGGTGATGTCTACAGGGTCTATGGTGATGTCTACGGGGTCTATGGTGATGTCTACAGGGTCTATGGTGATGTCTACAGGGTCTATGGTGATGTCTACGGGGTCTATGGTGATGTCAGGTGGAGGAGAAGAAGAGATCTGTCTGTGTGTCATGATGGACCAGTGTCTGATGAGGGACAGGCTGTCTTAACGTAGTGAGTTAGATTACAGGAATACATCATGATGGACCAGTGAATGTCTGATGAGTGTCTATGGTGATGTCTACGGGGTCTATGGTGATGTCTACGGGGTCTATGGTGATGTCTACAGGGTCTATGGTGATGTCTACAGGGTCTATGGTGATGTCTACGGGGTCTATGGTGATGTCAGGTGGAGGAGAAGAAGAGATCTGTCTGTGTGTCATGATGGACCAGTGTCTGATGAGGGACAGGCTGTCTTAACGTAGTGAGTTAGATTACAGGAATACATCATGATGGACCAGTGAATGTCTGATGAGTGTCTATGGTGATGTCTACGGGGTCTATGGTGATGTCTACAGGGTCTATGGTGATGTCTACGGGGTCTATGGTGATGTCTACAGGGTCTATGGTGATGTCTACAGGGTCTATGGTGATGTCTACAGGGTCTATGGTGATGTCTACGGGGTCTATGGTGATGTCAGGTGGAGGAGAAGAAGAGATCTGTCTGTGTGTCATGATGGACCAGTGTCAGATGAGGGACAGGCTGTCTTAACGTAGTGAGTTAGATTACAGGAATACATCATGATGGACCAGTGAATGTCTGATGAGTGTCTATGGTGATGTCTACGGGGTCTATGGTGATGTCTACGGGGTCTATGGTGATGTCTACAGGGTCTATGGTGATGTCTACAGGGTCTATGGTGATGTCTACGGGGTCTATGGTGATGTCTACGGGGTCTATGGTGATGTCAGGTGGAGGAGAAGAAGAGATCTGTCTGTGTGTCATGATGGACCAGTGTCAGATGAGGGACAGGCTGTCTTAACGTAGTGAGTTAGATTACAGGAATACATCATGATGGACCAGTGAATGTCTGATGAGTGTCTATGGTGATGTCTACGGGGTCTATGGTGATGTCTACGGGGTCTATGGTGATGTCTACAGGGTCTATGGTGATGTCTACAGGGTCTATGGTGATGTCTACGGGGTCTATGGTGATGTCTACGGGGTCTATGGTGATGTCAGGTGGAGGAGAAGAAGAGATCTGTCTGTGTGTCATGATGGACCAGTGTCAGATGAGGGACAGGCTGTCTTAACGTAGTGAGTTAGATTACAGGAATACATCATAATGGACCAGTGAATGTCTGATGAGTGTCTATGGTGATGTCTACGGGGTCTATGGTGATGTCTACGGGGTCTATGGTGATGTCTACAGGGTCTATGGTGATGTCTACGGGGTCTATGGTGATGTCTACGGGGTCTATGGTGATGTCTACAGGGTCTATGGTGATGTCTACAGGGTCTATGGTGATTAGGGTCTATGGTGATGTCTACGGGGTCTATGGTGATGTCTACAGGGTCTATGGTGATGTCTACAGGGTCTATGGTGATGTCTACAGGGTCTATGGTGATGTCTACAGGGTCTATGGTGATGTCTACAGAGTCTATGGTGATGTCTATAGGGTATATGGTGATGTCTATAGGGTCTATGGTGATGTCTATAGGGTCTATGGTGATGTCTACAGGGTCTATGGTGATGTCTACAGGGTCTATGGTGATGTCTACAGGGTCTATGGTGATGTCTATGATGATGTCTACAGGGTCTATGGTGATGTCTACAGGGTCTATGGTGATGTCTATGGTGATGTCTACAGGGTCTATGGTGATGTCTACAGGGTCTATGGTGATGTCTACAGGGTCTATGGTGATGTCTATAGGGTCTATGGTGATGTCTATGGTGATGAATACAGGGTCTATGGTGATGTCTACGGGGTCTATGGTGATGTCTACAGGGTCTATGGTGATGTCTATAGGCTCTATGGTGATGTCTATGGTGATGTCTACAGGGTCTATGGTGATGTCTACAGGGTCTATGGTGATGTCTACAGGGTCTATGGTGATGTCTACAGGGTCTATGGTGATGTCTACAGGGTCTATGGTGATGTCTACAGGGTCTATGGTGATGTCTATAGGGTCTATGGTGATGTCTACAGGGTCTATGGTGATGTCTAAAGGGTCTATGGTGATGTCTAAAGGGTCTATGGTGATGTCTACAGGGTCTATGGTGATGTCTATAGGGTCTATGGTGATGTCTATGGTGATGTCTACAGGGTCTATGGTGATGTCTACAGGGTCTATGGTGATGTCTACAGGGTCTATGGTGATGTTTATAGGGTCTATGGTGATGTCTATGGTGATGTTTACAGGGTCTACAGTGATGTCTACGGGGTCTATGGTGATGTCTACGGGGTCTATGGTGATGTCAGGTGGAGGAGAAGAAGAGATCTGTCTGTGTGTCATGATGGACCAGTGTCAGATGAGGGACAGGCTGTCTTAACGTAGTGAGTTAGATTACAGGAATACATCATGATGGACCAGTGAATGTCTGATGAGTGTCTATGGTGATGTCTACGGGGTCTATGGTGATGTCTACGGGGTCTATGGTGATGTCTACAGGGTCTATGGTGATGTCTACAGGGTCTATGGTGATGTCTACGGGGTCTATGGTGATGTCTACGGGGTCTATGGTGATGTCAGGTGGAGGAGAAGAAGAGATCTGTCTGTGTGTCATGATGGACCAGTGTCAGATGAGGGACAGGCTGTCTTAACGTAGTGAGTTAGATTACAGGAATACATCATAATGGACCAGTGAATGTCTGATGAGTGTCTATGGTGATGTCTACGGGGTCTATGGTGATGTCTACGGGGTCTATGGTGATGTCTACGGGGTCTATGGTGATGTCTACGGGGTCTATGGTGATGTCTACGGGGTCTATGGTGATGTCTACAGGGTCTATGGTGATGTCTACAGGGTCTATGGTGATGTCTACAGGGTCTATGGTGATGTCTACGGGGTCTATGGTGATGTCTACAGGGTCTATGGTGATGTCTACAGGGTCTATGGTGATGTCTACAGGGTCCTATGGTGATGTCTACAGGTCTATGGTGATGTCTACAGGGTCTATGGTGATGTCTATAGGGTATATGGTGATGTCTATAGGGTCTATGGTGATGTCTATAGGGTCTATGGTGATGTCTACAGGGTCTATGGTGATGTCTACAGGGTCTATGGTGATGTCTACAGGGTCTATGGTGATGTCTATGGTGATGTCTACAGGGTCTATGGTGATGTCTACAGGGTCTATGGTGATGTCTACAGGGTCTATGGTGATGTCTATAGGGTCTATGGTGATGTCTATGGTGATGAATACAGGGTCTATGGTGATGTCTACGGGGTCTATGGTGATGTCTACAGGGTCTATGGTGATGTCTATAGGCTCTATGGATGTCTATGGTGATGTCTACAGGGTCTATGGTGATGTCTACAGGGTCTATGGTGATGTCTACAGGGTCTATGGTGATGTCTACAGGGTCTATGGTGATGTCTACAGGGTCTATGGTGATGTCTACAGGGTCTATGGTGATGTCTACAGGGTCTATGGGTGATGTCTACAGGGGTCTATGGTGATGTCTAACAGGGTCTATGGTGATGTCTATAGGGTCTATGGTGATGTCTATAGGGTCTATGGTGATGTCTACAGGGTCTATGGTGATGTCTACAGGGTCTATGGTGATGTCTACAGGGTCTATGGTGATGTCTATAGGGTCTATGGTGATGTCTACAGGGTCTATGGTGATGTCTACAGGGTCTATGGTGATGTCTACAGGGTCTATGGTGATTGTCTATAGGGTCTATGGTGATGTCTATGGTGATGTTTACAGGGTCTACAGTGATGTCTACGGGGTCTATGGTGATGTCTATAGGCTCTATGGTGATGTCTATGGTGATGTCTACGGGGTCTATGGTGATGTCTACGGGGTCTATGGTGATGTCTATAGGCTCTATGGTGATGTCTATGGTGATGTCTACAGGGTCTATGGTGATGTCTACAGGGTCTATGGTGATGTCTTTAGGGTCTATGGTGATGTCTATAGGGTCTATGGTGATGTCTATAGGGTCTATGGTGATGTCTACAGGGTCTATGGTGATGTCTATAGGGTCTATGGTGATGTCTACGGGGTCTATGGTGATGTCTACAGGGTCTATGGTGATGTCTACAGGGTCTATGGTGATGTCTATAGGGTATATGGTGATGTCTATAGGGTCTATGGTGATGTCTATAGGGTCTATGGTGATGTCTACAGGGTCTATGGTGATGTCTACAGGGTCTATGGTGATGTCTACAGGGTCTATGGTGATGTCTATGGTGATGTCTACAGGGTCTATGGTGATGTCTACAGGGTCTATGGTGATGTCTACAGGGTCTATGGTGATGTCTATAGGGTCTATGGTGATGTCTATGGTGATGAATACAGGGTCTATGGTGATGTCTACGGGTCTATGGTGATGTCTACAGGGTCTATGGTGATGTCTACAGGGTCTATGGTGATGTCTATAGGCCTCTATGGTGATGTCTATGGTGATGTCTACAGGGTCTATGGTGATGTCTACAGGGTCTATGGTGATGTTCTACAGGGTCTATGGTGATGTCTACAGGGTCTATGGTGATGTCTACAGGGTCTATGGTGATGTCTACAGGGTCTATGGTGATGTCTACAGGGTCTATGGTGATGTCTACAGGGTCTATGGTGATGTCTATAGGGTCTATGGTGATGTCTATAGGGTCTATGGTGATGTCTACAGGGTCTATGGTGATGTCTACAGGGTCTATGGTGATGTCTACAGGGTCTATGGTGATGTCTACAGGGTCTATGGTGATGTCTATAGGGTCTATGGTGATGTCTATGGTGATGTCTACAGGGTCTATGGTGATGTCTACAGGGTCTATGGTGATGTCTATAGGGTCTATGGTGATGTTTACAGGGTCTACAGTGATGTCTACGGGGTCTATGGTGATGTCTATAGGCTCTATGGTGATGTCTATGGTGATGTCTACGGGGTCTATGGTGATGTCTACGGGGTCTATGGTGATGTCTATAGGCTCTATGGTGATGTCTATGGTGATGTCTACAGGGTCTATGGTGATGTCTACAGGGTCTATGGTGATGTCTATAGGGTCTATGGTGATGTCTATAGGGTCTATGGTGATGTCTACAGGGTCTATGGTGATGTCTACAGGGTCTATGGTGATGTCTATAGGGTCTATGGTGATGTCTACGGGGTCTATGGTGATGTCTATATGGTCTATGGTGATGTCTAAAGGGTCTATGGTGATGTCTACAGGGTCTATGGTGATGTCTACAGGGTCTATGGTGATGTCTACAGGGTCTATGGTGATGTCTACAGGGTCTATGGTGATGTCTATAGGGTCTATGGTGATGTCTACAGGGTCTATGGTGATGTCTACAGGTCTATGGGATGTCTACAGGGTATGGTGATGTCTACAGGGTCTATGGTGATGTCTACAGGGTCTATGGTGATGTCTACAGGGTCTATGGTGATGTCTACAGGGTCTATGGTGATGTCTATAGGGTCTATGGTGATGTCTATGGTGATGTCTACAGGGTCTATGGTGATGTCTATGGTGATGTCTACAGGGTCTATGGTGATGTCTACAGGGTCTATGGTGATGTCTACAGGGTCTATGGTGATGTCTACAGGGTCTATGGTGATGTCTACAGGGTCTATGGTGATGTCTACGGGGTCTATGGTGATGTCTATAGGGTCTATGGTGATGTCTATGGTGATGTCTACAGGGTCTATGGTGATGTCTACAGGGTCTATGGTGATGTCTACAGGGTCTATGGTGATGTCTACAGGGTCTATGGTGATGTCTATAGGTCTATGGTGATGTCTATGGTGATGTCTACAGGGTCTATGGTGATGTCTACAGGGTCTATGGTGATGTCTACAGGGTCTATGGTGATGTCTATAGGGTGTATGGTGATGTCTATGGTGATGTCTACAGGGTCTATGGTGATGTCTACAGGGTCTATGGTGATGTCTACAGGGTCTATGGTGATGTCTACAGGGTCTATGGTGATGTCTACAGGGTCTATGGTGATGTCTATGGTGATGTCTATAGGCTCTATGGTGATGTCTACAGGGTCTATGGTGATGTCTACAGGGTCTATGGTGATGTCTACAGGGTCTATGGTGATGTCTACAGGGTCTATGGTGATGTCTACGGGGTCTATGGTGATGTCTACAGGGTCTATGGTGATGTCTACAGGGTCTATGGTGATGTCTACGGGGTCTATGGTGATGTCTACAGGGTCTATGGTGATGTCTATAGGGTCTATGGTGATGTCTATAGGGTCTATGGTGATGTCTATAGGGTCTATGGTGATGTCTATAGGGTCTATGGTGATGTCTATAGGGTCTATGGTGATGTCTACAGGGTCTATGGTGATGTCTACAGGGTCTATGGTGATGTCTACAGGGTCTATGGTGATGTCTATAGGGTCTATGGTAATGTCTACGGGGTCTATGGTGATGTCTACAGGGTCTATGGTGATGTCTACAGGGTCTATGGTGATGTCTATGGTGATGTCTATAGGGTCTATGATGATGTCTATGGGGTCTATGGTGATGTCTACGGGGTCTATGGTGATGTCTACAGGGTCTATGGTGATGTCTACAGGGTCTATGGTGATGTCTACAGGGTCTATGGTGATGTCTACAGGGTCTATGGTGATGTCTATGGTGATGTCTACAGGGTCTATGGTGATGTCTACAGGGTCTATGGTGATGTCTACAGGGTCTATGGTGATGTCTACAGGGTCTATGGTGATGTCTACGGGGTCTATGGTGATGTCCTATAGGGTCTATGGTGATGTCTATGGTGATGTCTACAGGGGTCTATGGTGATGTCTACAGGGTCTATGGTGATGTCTACAGGGTCTATGGTGATGTCTACAGGGTCTATGGTGATGTCTATAGGGTCTATGGTGATGTCTATGGTGATGTCTACAGGGTCTATGGTGATGTCTACAGGGTCTATGGTGATGTCTACAGGGTCTATGGTGATGTCTATAGGGTCTATGGTGATGTCTATGGTGATGTCTACAGGGTCTATGGTGATGTCTACAGGGTCTATGGTGATGTCTACAGGGTCTATGGTGATGTCTATAGGCTCTATGGTGATGTCTATGGTGATGTCTATAGGCTCTATGGTGATGTCTATGGTGATGTCTACAGGGTCTATGGTGATGTCTACAGGGTCTATGGTGATGTCTACAGGGTCTATGGTGATGTCTACAGGGTCTATGGTGATGTCTACAGGGTCTATGGTGATGTCTACAGGGTCTATGGTGATGTCTACAGGGTCTATGGTGATGTCTACAGGGTCTATGGTGATGTCTACAGGGTCTATGGTGATGTCTATAGGGTCTATGGTGATGTCTATAGGGTCTATGGTGATGTCTATAGGGTCTATGGTGATGTCTATAGGGTCTATGGTGATGTCTACAGGGTCTATGGTGATGTCTACAGGGTCTATGGTGATGTCTACAGGGTCTATGGTGATGTCTATAGGGTCTATGGTGATGTCTACGGGGTCTATGGTGATGTCTACAGGGTCTATGGTGATGTCTATGGTGATGTCTATATAGGGTCTATGATGATGTCTATGGGGTCTATGGTGATGTCTACGGGGTCTATGGTGATGTCTACAGGGTCTATGGTGATGTCTACAGGGTCTATGGTGATGTCTACAGGGTCTATGGTGATGTCTATGGTGATGTCTACAGGGTCTGTGGTGATGTCTATAGGGTCTATGGTGATGTCTATGGTGACGTCTACAGGGTCTGTGGTGATGTCTATAGGGTCTGTGGTGATGTCTATAGGGTCTATGGTGATGCCTATGGTGATGTCTACAGGGTCTATGGTGATGTCTATGGTGATGTCTACAGGGTCTGTGGTGATGTCTACAGGGTCTGTGGTGATGTCTACAGGGTCTATGGTGATGTCTACAGGGTCTATGGTGATGTCTACAGGGTCTATGGTGATGTCTACAGGGTCTATGGTGATGTCTACAGGGTCTATGGTGATGTCTACAGGGTCTATGGTGATGTCTACAGGGTCTATGGTGATGTCTACAGGGTCTATGGTGATGTCTACAGGGTCTATGGTGATGTCTATAGGGTCTATGGTGATGTCTATGGTGATGTCTATGGTGATGTCTATAGGGTCTGTGGTGATGTCTACAGGGTCTGTGGTGATGTCTACAGGGTCTATGGTGATGTCTACAGGGTCTATGGTGATGTCTACAGGGTCTATGGTGATGTCTACAGGGTCTATGGTGATGTCTACAGGGTCTATGGTGATGTCTACAGGGTCTATGGTGATGTCTACAGGGTCTATGGTGATGTCTATGGTGATGTCTACAGGGTCTGTGGTGATGTCTATAGGGTCTATGGTGATGTCTATGGTGACGTCTACAGGGTCTGTGGTGATGTCTATAGGGTCTATGGTGATGCCTATGGTGATGTCTACAGGGTCTATGGTGATGTCTATGGTGATGTCTACAGGGTCTGTGGTGATGTCTACAGGGTCTGTGGTGATGTCTACAGGGTCTATGGTGATGTCTACAGGGTCTATGGTGATGTCTACAGGGTCTATGGTGATGTCTACAGGGTCTATGGTGATGTCTACAGGGTCTATGGTGATGTCTACAGGGTCTATGGTGATGTCTACAGGGTCTATGGTGATGTCTACAGGGTCTATGGTGATGTCTACAGGGTCTATGGTGATGTCTACAGGGTCTATGGTGATGTCTATAGGGTCTATGGTGATGTCTATGGTGATGTCTATGGTGATGTCTATAGGGTCTGTGGTGATGTCTACAGGGTCTGTGGTGATGTCTACAGGGTCTATGGTGATGTCTACAGGGTCTATGGTGATGTCTACAGGGTCTATGGTGATGTCTACAGGGTCTATGTGATGTCTACAGGGTCTATGGTGATGTCTACAGGGTCTATGGTGATGTCTACAGGGTCTATGGTGATGTCTATAGGGTCTATGGTGATGTCTATGGTGATGTCTACAGGTCTATGGTGATGTCTATGGTGATGTCTACAGGTCTGTGGTGATGTCTACAGGGTCTGTGGTGATGTCTATAGGGTCTATGGTGATGTCTACAGGGTCTATGGTGATGTCTACAGGGTCTATGGTGATGTCTACAGGGTGTATGGTGATGTCTACAGGGTCTATGGGTGATTCTACAGGGTCTATGGTGATGTCTATGGTGATGTCTATGGTGATTCTATAGGGTCTGTGGTGATGTTTACAGGGTCTGTGGTGATGTCTACAGGGTCTATGGTGATGTCTACAGGGTCTATGGTGATGTCTACAGGGTCTATGGTGATGTCTACAGGGTCTATGGTGATGTCTACAGGGTCTATGGTGATGTCTACAGGGTCTATGGTGATGTCTACAGGGTCTATGGTGATGTCTACAGGGTCTATGGTGATGTCTACGGGGTCTATGGTGATGTCTATGGTGATGTCTACAGGGTCTATGGTGATGTCTACAGGGTCTATGGTGATGTCTACAGGGTCTATGGTGATGTCTACAGGGTCTATGGTGATGTCTACAGGGTCTATGGTGATGTCTATAGGGTCTATGGTGATGTCTATGGTGATGTCTACAGGGTCTATGGTGATGTCTACAGGGTCTATGGTGATGTCTACAGGGTCTATGGTGATGTCTATAGGGTCTATGGTGATGTCTATGGTGATGTCTACAGGGTCTATGGTGATGTCTACAGGGTCTATGGTGATGTCTACAGGGTCTATGGTGATGTCTACAGGGTCTATGGTGATGTCTACAGGGTCTATGGTGATGTCTATGGTGATGTCTATAGGCTCTATGGTGATGTCTATGGTGATGTCTACAGGGTCTATGGTGATGTCTACAGGGTCTATGGTGATGTCTACAGGGTCTAATGGTGATGTCTACAGGGTCTATGGTGATGTCTACAGGGTCTATGGTGATGTCTACAGGGTCTATGGTGATGTCTACAGGGTCTATGGTGATGTCTATAGGGTCTATGGTGATGTCTATAGGGTCTATGGTGATGTCTATAGGGTCTATGGTGATGTCTATAGGGTCTATGGTGATGTCTACAGGGTCTATGGTGATGTCTACAGGGTCTATGGTGATGTCTACAGGGTCTATGGTGATGTCTATAGGGTCTATGGTGATGTCTACGGGGTCTATGGTGATGTCTACAGGGTCTATGGTGATGTCTATGGTGATGTCTATAGGGTCTATGATGATGTCTATGGGGTCTATGGTGATGTCTACGGGGTCTATGGTGATGTCTACAGGGTCTATGGTGATGTCTACAGGGTCTATGGTGATGTCTACAGGGTCTATGGTGATGTCTATGGTGATGTCTACAGGGTCTGTGGTGATGTCTATAGGGTCTATGGTGATGTCTATGGTGACGTCTACAGGGTCTGTGGTGATGTCTATAGGGTCTGTGGTGATGTCTATAGGGTCTATGGTGATGCCTATGGTGATGTCTACAGGGTCTATGGTGATGTCTATGGTGATGTCTACAGGGTCTGTGGTGATGTCTACAGGGTCTGTGGTGATGTCTACAGGGTCTATGGTGATGTCTACAGGGTCTATGGTGATGTCTACAGGGTCTATGGTGATGTCTACAGGGTCTATGGTGATGTCTACAGGGTCTATGGTGATGTCTACAGGGTCTATGGTGATGTCTACAGGGTCTATGGTGATGTCTACAGGGTCTATGGTGATGTCTATAGGGTCTATGGTGATGTCTATGGTGATGTCTATGGTGATGTCTATAGGGTCTGTGGTGATGTCTACAGGGTCTGTGGTGATGTCTACAGGGTCTATGGTGATGTCTACAGGGTCTATGGTGATGTCTACAGGGTCTATGGTGATGTCTACAGGGTCTATGGTGATGTCTACAGGGTCTATGGTGATGTCTATAGGGTCTATGGTGATGTCTATGGTGATGTCTACAGGGTCTATGGTGATGTCTATGGTGATGTCTACAGGGTCTGTGGTGATGTCTACAGGGTCTATGGTGATGTCTACAGGGTCTATGGTGATGTCTACAGGGTCTATGGTGATGTCCTACAGGGTGTATGGTGATGTCTACAGGGTCTATGGTGATGTCTACAGGGTCTATGGTGATGTCTATGGTGATGTCTATGGTGATGTCTATAGGGTCTGTGGTGATGTCTACAGGGTCTGTGGTGATGTCTACAGGGTCTATGGTGATGTCTACAGGGTCTATGGTGATGTCTACAGGGTCTATGGTGATGTCTACAGGGTCTATGGTGATGTCTACAGGGTCTATGGTGATGTCTACAGGGTCTATGGTGATGTCTACAGGGTCTATGGTGATGTCTACAGGGTCTATGGTGATGTCTACAGGGTCTATGGTGATGTCTACAGGGTCTGTGGTGATGTCTACAGGGTCTGTGGTGATGTCTACAGGGTCTGTGGTGATGTCTACAGGGTCTGTGGTGATGTCTACAGGGTCTGTGGTGATGTCTACAGGGTCTATGGTGATGTCTACAGGGTCTATGGTGATGTCTATAGGGTCTATGGTGATGTCTATGGTGATGTCTATGGGGTCTATGGTGATGTCTACAGGGTCTATGGTGATGTCTACAGGGTCTATGGTGATGTCTACAGGGTCTATGGTGATGTCTACAGGGTCTATGGTGATGTCTACAGGGTCTATGGTGATGTCTACAGGGTCTATGGTGATGTCTACAGGGTCTATGGTGATGTCTACAGGGTCTATGGTGATGTCTACAGGGTTCTATGGTGATGTCTACAGGGTCTACGGTGATGTCTATAGGGTCTACGGTGATGTCTATAGGGTCTACGGTGATGTCTATGGGGTCTACAGTGATGTCTATAGGGTCTATGGTGATGTCTACAGGGTCTACGGTGATGTCTATGGGGTCTATGGTGATGTCTACGGGGTCTATGGTGATGTCTACGGGGTCTATGGTGATGTCTACGGGGTCTATGGTGATGTCTATAGGGTCTATGGTGATGTCTATGGTGATGTCTATAGGGTCTATGGTGATGTCTACAGGGTCTACGGTGATGTCTATGGGGTCTATGGTGATGTCTACGGGGTCTATGGTGATGTCTACGGGGTCTATGGTGATGTCTACGGGGTCTATGGTGATGTCTATAGGGTCTATGGTGATGTCTATGGTGATGTCTATGGTGATGTCTACATGGTCTATGGTGATGTCTATGGTGATGTCTATAGGGTCTATGGTGATGTCTATGGTGATGTCTACAGGGTCTATGGTGATGTCTACGGGGTCTATGGTGATGTCTACAGGGTCTATGGTGATGTCTACAGGGTCTATGGTGATGTCTACGGGGTCTATGGTGATGTCTACAGGGTCTATGGTGATGTCTACAGGGTCTATGGTGATGTCTACAGGGTCTATGGTGATATCTACAGGGTCTATGGTGATGTCTATGGTGATGTCTACAGGGTCTGTGGTGATGTCTATAGGGTCTATGGTGATGTCTATGGTGACGTCTACAGGGTCTGTGGTGATGTCTATAGGGTCTGTGGTGATGTCTATAGGGTCTATGGTGATGTCTATGGTGATGTCTACAGGGTCAATGGTGATGTCTATGGTGATGTCTACAGGGTCTGTGGTGATGTCTACAGGGTCTGTGGTGATGTCTATAGGGTCTATGGTGATGTCTACAGGGTCTATGGTGATGTCTACAGGGTCTATGGTGATGTCTACAGGGTCTATGGTGATGTCTACAGGGTCTATGGTGATGTCTACAGGGTCTATGGTGATGTCTACAGGGTCTATGGTGATGTCTACAGGGTCTATGGTGATGTCTACAGGGTCTATGGTGATGTCTACAGGGTCTATGGTGATGTCTACAGGGTCTATGGTGATGTCTATGGTGATGTCTACAGGGTCTACGGTGATGTCTATAGGGTCTACGGTGATGTCTATAGGGTCTACGGTGATGTCTATGGGGTCTACAGTGATGTCTATGGGGTCTACAGTGATGTCTATAGGGTCCACAGCGATGTCTATAGGGTCTATGGTGATGTCTACAGGGTCTACGGTGATGTCTATGGGGTCTATGGTGATGTCTACGGGGTCTATGGTGATGTCTATAGGGTCTATGGTGATGTCTATGGTGATGTCTATGGTGATGTCTACATGGTCTATGGTGATGTCTATGGTGATGTCTATGGTGATGTCTATAGGGTCTATGGTGATGTCTATGGTGATGTCTACAGGGTCTATGGTGATGTCTACGGGGTCTATGGTGATGTCTACAGGGTCTATGGTGATGTCTACGGGGTCTATGGTGATGTCTACAGGGTCTATGGTGATGTCTACAGGGTCTATGGTGATGTCTACAGGGTCTATGGTGATATCTACAGGGTCTATGGTGATGTCTATGGTGATGTCTACAGGGTCTGTGGTGATGTCTATAGGGTCTATGGTGATGTCTATGGTGACGTCTACAGGGTCTGTGGTGATGTCTATAGGGTCTGTGGTGATGTCTATAGGGTCTATGGTGATGTCTATGGTGATGTCTACAGGGTCAATGGTGATGTCTATGGTGATGTCTATAGGGTCTGTGGTGATGTCTATAGGGTCTATGGTGATGTCTACGGGGTCTATGGTGATGTCTACAGGGTCTATGGTGATGTCTATAGGGTCTATGGTGATGTCTACAGGGTCTGTGGTGATGTCTACAGGGTCTATGGTGATGTCTACAGGGTCTATGGTGATGTCTACAGGGTCTATGGTGATGTCTACAGGGTCTATGGTGATGTCTATGGTGATGTCTACAGGGTCTATGGTGATGTCTATAGGGTCTATGGTGATGTCTATGGTGATGTCTACAGGGTCTATGGTGATGTCTATAGGGTCTGTGGTGATGTCTACAGGGTCTGTGGTGATGTCTACAGGGTCTGTGGTGATGTCTACAGGGTCTATGGTGATGTCTACAGGGTCTATGGTGATGTCTACAGGGTCTATGGTGATGTCTACAGGGTCTATGGTGATGTCTACAGGGTCTATGGTGATGTCTACAGGGTCTATGGTGATGTCTACAGGGTCTATGGTGATGTCTATAGGGTCTATGGTGATGTCTATGGTGATGTCTACAGGGTCTATGGTGATGTCTATGGTGATGTCTACAGGGTCTGTGGTGATGTCTACAGGGTCTATGGTGATGTCTACAGTCATCGTAGCATCTGTCAACAGACAGTGGGATGGGATTTCACAAGTTCTCACATCTTTCTAATTTGGGAAGGGACATTGGGCCATCTGCAGAGTTTCCGTTTGGGGTGACTTCGCCAATCGTTTGGGGGTGACTTCGCCAATTGAGTTACTACTTTATCTTAACAGTATTACTGCTGGGCAGGCTCCTTATCATTACATATGATACATGATTCATTATTATAATATATTATGATGGTTACCTGTCCCTGTAGCTTGTGGAGCTCCTCTACCAACTGGCCAGATTCATGCTGCATGTTCTTTACTGTGGTGATCACCTGCATCTTCCACTCCTCCATCTTCTTCACC